>NC_056744.1:977923527-978118527 GCF_019279795.1 Protopterus annectens
TGATAAGATACAATGTCTGCACAACTCAGGAGCACTGTGATAAGATACGATGTCTGCACAACTCAGGAGCACTGTGATAAGATACAATGTCTGCACAACTCAGGAGCACTGTGATAAGATACAATGTCTGCACAACTCAGGAGCACTGTGATAACATACAATGTCTGCACAAAACAGGAGCACTGTGATAACATACAATGTCTGCACAACTCAGGAGCACTGTGACTCTGTCCAGACATCTTCAACAAGATTTTTGTTGTGAATGGCACTGGAGAAGTGTATAGCCACTATTTCTGTTGTTACATTTACCTCTTCTCTTACCCTAACAGCCTGCTCTACTGCAGATCTCCTCCAAATTGTGAAAATGTTCATCTACATACTTCACACAGCCTTCAAATGACTTTGGCATCTTCTGTTTCATCACACTGTCAAATGCATTAGTGTCACAGCTCTAAAAAGGCAAACACAAGCATACCAGTAGATCTGGCAGGGACCTCTGCAATCTCTGTTTGGATTATTGGATTCAGTTACACTTTTGTCTAAAATACATTGTAAAAGGTCACTGATGAAAATGTTTCACAACTGGCAATGAAGTTCATTCACTTTCAGGTGACAGTGAGCTGAACCAGGATTTGTGCCTAAGTTGTAAAGAATGCAAAATTATCCTCAGTAAATATCAGGTTGTGACTAAAGACTGCTCATTTAATGTCATAAGCCTGAACAATAAAACTGATCAGTTTGAGACATGGGTTAATTCTGCAAACCCCACTCTCCTTCTAGGTCACTGTCCAACTCATTCACCAATGCCCATTTTTCAGGTGTGACATACCAGGTCTCAGTGAAAGGTGAGGAGGATCTGCTGTTTTTACTCATATTCTCTCCATAAGTTAATATAATGCAAGTTAAAATAAGAACAGATACAAACCTAAAAGGCTAATGGCTCTAATACTATTAGGTAACCATACAAATATTTAATTTGTTGGGAGTGAAGCATATCTTATCGACTTTTTCAGACCCTCTATTAATTTCAAGACATAAAAAAGCTCTGGTTTAGTGTGCAAAAAATAAATTCTACCTGTTAGAGGAGATCTGAATGTCATTTGGATGGAGGATTCACAACAGTGGCTAAAATAACTTATTGCTGTATACAGTATGACCTGGCCAGTACTGCCTACACCAAGAACAGCACCAACTTTGGGAGTTATTCATTTATTCACTGGATACCTACTAACATCCCCAACAGATGTATGGTGATAACATTTCCTCTTAACAGCTGGAGTGCTCACAGCACAACAATCATTGGGTACCCTTTCAAAAGGCAAGGTCTAGACCCAAACTAAATACCATCAGAACCATCTTTCCAGCCAAAGACACAGTTCTGCCCACCTGCCTCAGTTTTACAGACTGCTCTCATTAGGTATTCCTGTGCATCTGACTCCTCATTTATTCAGTTCATTATTAGGCATCATTCAGGGCTGGCTCTTTATTAGGGTCAGAAACCCCTGAATAAGCAAAGAACTAAAGGAAAAATTAGGGAAGGAGATAATACTTGGAGAATATGGAAAAGGACGCTGACTTAAGATTTAAAATACAAGTTCAGGTCTCAAAGATGGTAACACAACATTTACACATTCAGTGTTAAATCTGACTACTTCAAACAAAATACTATGCCAGGACATCCTGGAAACTCCTTGCTGGGGAATCAGGTACATCCTGGGAAATAATTCTCCCACTACAGGTTTACTCATTCCCTTCCTTGAACAATCTCAGTCTTGCTATCAGAGACCTGGCTGATATGCTGTATGACATTCTATGTCTGGCAGTTAGTGCAGAGGATCATGGCTATGAGCTGTTAATGAGCTAATTCTTATATTTTAAGGTTTGACTCCCTCAGCATTCATTTGCCCAACTTTGTGACTCTGAGCAAGTAACATAACCCTATTCTGCTCCCAGGATGAGTATGAAAAAGGCCCATGTTCATAGGTTAGTACTAAGCTAACTGCCCTTGTGAGCCATTTTAAGCCTAGCCAATTATCCCTTTTGAGACTCAAACCCTGCACCTTGTGTTTGTAAGGCAAACACCTTAACCATTAGGCCACCCAACCCAACCCTGTGTTACCAAAGTTACCCTGATTAACTGATAAAAGTAAGTTAGAACAAATAATCTGCCCACTTACAAACCCTGAAAATAACCAATAGAAATATGACTTCTCATGCTTACTAAACCTTCATTTCCACAGAAAATGGCCATCCGAAGTCAATTTGTTGATGCCCACATCACTCACGTGATACAAACAGATCTACAAAAAGGAGGTGAATACTTTGGAGCTTAAATCCACAAAATCACTTTATTAAGTACTTTCGTCCTTGGTACAAGAGAACTTCAGAACAACTCTTCACAACAATTACTCACTTTTATATAGTAATCAGTTAATTAACCAATCCCATCCCCACAAATCAGTCACCATGGAGACTGTTAAAGCTAGTACCACACACCACCTAAAACCTTAAAAACAGATGTTACAAATTATTAATAAGCATTATTATTAATTAACCATTGCATACATTAAATACATTACTAACAAGATAAACCATGACCAGTGATACATAAAAAAGTACTTGCTTTAAAAACAAGTTTTTTTTTTATTTTATTTTATTCCATTTTTTTTTATTTTAAATAAAAAGCAGCTCTCAGTTTTAAAATACTAGACAAAGAGGTGGTTTCATTCAGACCAGGGTATACAGTGGCATTAGTTCCTAACTGCTATCTAAGCTCCTGATATTCCAAAAAAATCTTCCACTAGTCCACCTCTCTGCCCTAGGTCAACCGGATCAATAACTAAAAATATGAATCTATGAAACAGGTTTTATTCAATATGCTTGCACAGTGCAGTCCTTCCATCCTTTTTCTTAATGTCGTAAAGGTCTTGATAAACCCTTTTCCTCACACTAAGCTTAGTCTTACCCATGTAGAATGCATTGCAATGGTCACAGAGGGCCAAGTATACTACCCCCTTACTTCCACAATAACATTTCCTTGGAATATCAATCTCACCATAACCTTCTATCACCACAGATGCCCCTTCCCAAATGTATGGGCACTGGGAACAGTGGCCACATTTAGCCATCCTTCCATGTCGCAAGTCCCTCACTGGTCTTTCTAGCACCACCTTATCCCTAGACCCTAATAGCAGTGTAAAATGGGCTGTCCTTCTTTTTCTCATTAACTTATGATAAAATGTCATACAAAAAAGGTTCAGGATATCCTCTCAAACTAAACATATTTGTGACTTTGTCACATTCCAGTTGAAATTCAATGTCATCTGTGACTGTCCTGGCCAGTCTTACATACTGTCCCTTCACAAGGGCTTTCTTCTGATGAATAGGGTGCATACTATCAAAATGTAAAAAATAATTGGAGTATGTAAGCTTATGATAAATTGTTGATTCAAAACACTTTTTTATTTCATTTTTCCTAATAGTAATATCAAGAAAAGTTACTGAATCAGTCTAAACATCCATCGTGAATCTCAAAAAAAATCAGTGGTGGTGTGCAAATAATCATAAAATTCCTGTAACTTACCTCTCCTTCAGTCTATAAAAAAATCAAACAGATCTACCATTACCCTTCCACCTGACATAATCATACAATGTTAATATTCCTAAACAATATTTAGGGACACAACTTGATATTTTTTAGTCGTTTGGATTTAACTTTCCATGTGTTGCAAACAAAAGACTTGCTTCTACAAAGTTTTGTATCCCTCCTTGCTTTAAATAAGATCAAAATGAAGTATGTATTTAAAAGGGTAAAGACATAACACTGTTTAACATATTTTTTATCATCAGACTGTAGCAGTAAATGTAGAATCTCACCTCTCTGCCAATATAGGAGTCTTCTCCCTCGAAGATGAGAGCCAAATACAAGGGATTATTGGTAGTGAAGAAATTGTTCACTTCCAGCACACTAAAAGGCATAATGAACAGCAATGCTTTAAAATCAACAAAAATACAAGATACAAACAAAACTGAAAAAGTAGAAGAAAATCCTGATCTGGTAAATGTTACTTATTTATTCATTCATTCATTTAATATCTACTGACTGTGATAGTCTTACTGAGCAAATGGCATTTTACAAAAGAGTTCTCAGAAGCAACAAAAGTCACAGAAACGCCAATAGTTTTTAATGAAGCTTTCGGGCTCTCAACCCTTCATCAGCATACATAGTATCAAATACTTTACATTTAAATAGAGGTAACAGTTAAGAACATATGACCAAACCAACCAATAGAATTCAATCAATTTGAAAACAAAACATAAGTATATAAGTTATAAAATACAGGAAAAAAAACAAGAAAAAAAAATTTTCATTAAAAAATGTATATATAATAACAACTTTAAAACATTCCAAATCCATAATAACATATTTATTTCTTAATTCTATCTACAGCTATTGTATTCTATAAATTACTCATCTGTTGTCTCAATAATATAGGTTTTATGCTGATGGCATTGTTTAAACCTGGAGTGGTATCTGCATGTAGCCTTATTATCCACTCTAGTTCCTTTATTTCTAAAAGATTGTTGACATCACCCCCCCTCATACCCACTTGTACAATGTCAATACATCTAAATTTAAAACTGTGCTTATTGTATTGTGATATGTGTTTAAATTGAGCATTTTACAAAAGAGGCCTTGGGGGAAATCTCCAAAAATTCACAAGTTTATGGCTAGGCATTTCTTTACAGAGGAAATCAAACTGAAAACTGAAAGTCAACAGTACTATTTAACCTGAAGGAAAAGAAAAATTCAAGTAGATGCCATTAGAATAGGTTTAGACAGTACATACAATGTGTCACTGCCAATGGGTCAAGTGGTAGCATACTTACCTTTGATGCTGGAAGATCACAATACTGTGGGATCTATTCCCACATCAGGTGTGTTGATTCATTTCTCCAGCACTGGCAATACAGGAGGGAGAGGTTATTCTCCTGGATGTGCCATCCTTTGGCCAAGACATTAAAATGAGGTCCCACCTGCTTGAGTTGGTGTTAGTATAGGTGGAGGCAAAAGATCCCCAGGCACTTACTGAAAAAAACACGAATTGATTTAGGGACATGGCACATCTCAGGGTAAGAGTGTCTGACTAGCGACTGCAAGTAACCTGGATCAAGACTATCCACCACCTGTCACCCCCCCCCCACACACACACACACACACATAAAATAAATGGTTTCTTAATGAGAAAACAAAGAATCTGCCCTTACAACAAAAAGAGGTTGGTTCAAGACTGAGTGCCACTGCTCCTGATAGCACTCCAACTCACAATCCAGGGAAGACATCTTGGAACAAAGGAGGAGGAGAAAACCACAGAGCTCTTTTTCATCTTGGTTCTTACTGATTCAATGCACTAAAAGTACTTCATGAGCTTCATACGACCACATCTGCCATGTACCAGCTTCTGGTGAGAGTAGAGGCATCACTGTAACAGCTATCTGGGCTTGAGTTCCATGGAAGGATTTGACTGCCTGTTTCTGATTGGCCAGCTTCTGCAGGGGAGCAAACTGGATTTTGCCTGAACAGTTTCTACTGGGGCAGAACCCTACAGACCGTAAATAACTACAGTTTTGCTCAATTCACTGTTCTTCAGTGCTAAGCAGTTGAGAACTCTCTAATGCGCAATATGATGAAGACAGCAAGAAACTACAGAGAAGAAGGCAAAGGCCATAAAGCCCATTTCCATCTGAGCTGTTAAAAGTTCAGCACACTACAAGGACTTCATCCCCTTCCTAGGACCAGTTTTGCAGTGTAGTAGTGTTTGCCGATAGCACAGGCTTCCACATGACAGTTATATGAGTTTGGGTCCCATTGAAGGATTAGAGTCCCTGTCTGAGTGTAGCCATAAGCGAGCAAGGGTAGAACCTTACAGGCTTTAAATAGCTGCAGTGTAAAGACCGCTGAGTAAGCAGTACACCACATCTACAACGGGTAAGGCAACCTCTACAGGTCTGTAGGTCATATGATTTTTTTTTAGCCTTCTTTTTCTCAGCTTAGCTACATTAACGTGATTGATGTTATTGTTAAGATTTGAATCCGGTACACTGTGGATATATGTTCAAGAGCCTGACACTTTTTAACTAGTCTTAGCAATCAAACCAGATTTGCGTGTTTATGACCTACTGCTTTATTAACTGAGTCCCAGTTTTAGTACTGGGATTATTTAACAAATCTGCAGTTGGTTGCATACCATATTCTGGTGAAACCTATTGTCTACTACTTTTTATCTGACCAAATGTGCTAAAACAAGCTTGCAGCTAAAGTATAAATGGTTACCAAATGTTGTTTACTGTATTGGCTACACTCTAAGCTATTTCCATACATTTTGTACTGTTTGTCACACAGAATTAATATTTTTCTCAGTTTTGTGCTCATCTGATTAGCTCCATAGACTTTTTCTCTGTTCAATGTTCATTTGATTGTTTGCATTTAATAAACTAGTTCCATACAATTTGCTGCTCTTGTTTTATTATACACAGTGAAAACTGTCTGCTTATTAGCTTGCTCAATGCACCTCGTGCTTGCAGCACTAAACTTAGCACTGATGTTCTACTACTGTTACTATGTTTTTAAGTAGTATTGAAATGCTGATCCTTGTTGCTGTCACTTTGATGTTCATTACTGTCAGCTAATACTATTTCAGGTCATTTTGCACTGTTGACAATTGCTGATTTTTGTTAGACAGAACCCAAGAAATTATCTCAGTAACTGATCTTTCCCTGGAGACCAGATCCAATTTGTAATGTTTGATGAAGGTATGGGGTTTAGCCCAAATGGCTGCTGCACAGATGTCATCCAAGGAAGCCCTGGAGTGGAAGGCAACAGAAGCTGCGATAGCCCTAGTTGAGTGAGCTTTGATTCGAGCAGGCTTGGGTTCATTCGTAAGAGAATATGAGAAGGTAATGCAATCTCTGAGCCATTTTGACAAAGTAACTTTAGATACAGTGCACCCCATTCTAGGATCAGAAAATGAAATGAAAAGTTGGTCTGACTTGTGAAAGGACTTAGTTCTGTCCAGGCAGAAACATAGCTGTCTATGAACGTCCAATGAATGCAGGCAGTATTCTCCCTTGTTTGAATAATTTGGAAAAAATACAGGGAGATCAATGGACTGGTTAACAGAGAAGTCAGAAACCACCTTGGGGAGAAAGGCTGGATTAGTACGAAGTGATACTCTGTCCTTATGGAAGATCAGGTATGGGCTCTTGATGCATAAGGCTTGTAACTCAGATATCCATCTGGCTGAAGTGACTGCCACCAAAAACAAAGACTTCCATGACAGAAATTTCAGATCACATGTCGCAGCCGGCTCAAAGGGGTGTAGAGAGAGAGACTGGAGAACCCGGGAGAGATTCCATGCCTCCACAGGGTGCCTGAGAGGAGGTCTGCTATGGAAAATTCCCTTGAGAAAAGTCTTGCAAAGTTGGGTGGAAATAAGAGGGACTCCATCTGAACCTTTATGGAAATTGGAAATAGCTGCTAAATGGACTCGAATGGTAGAAGCTGATGCCCCATTGTCAAACAACTCAGAAAGATAGTGAAGAATAGCAGCTGTAGGGGTTGAAAACAGATTTAGCATCCAATTATGTGACCAGATAGCGAATCTTTTCCATTTGTCTCTGTAAAGTTTTCTGGTGGATGGTTTATGGGAGGCCAGAATAATATCTTGGACAGATGAGGAGAAGGTTTCCTGCCTGGCAACTAGCAGAAGTGGAGAAGCCAAGCTGAGATCTTGTGAGTGGATGGATTTGGGGGAGTCAGGCCTTGTGAGTGAGATATTAGGTCCTGATGAGTGTCCAGGATACAAGGAGGTTGTAACAGGTGAGGTCGGAGGAAGGGAAACCACACTTGATGAGGCCAGAAAGGGGCAATGAGGATTACTTTGCATCTCAACCGAATAGCTTTCCTTAGAAATAGTGGTGTCAAAGAATAAGTATAGAGGAGACCCACGAGCCAATCATGAGTCAGAGCATCTTTTGGTGACTCCCCATCTGGGGGAAAGAGGGCAAAGTAGCTGCTGGGGGAAAGAAGGCAAAGTAACTGCTGCATTTTTTGTTTGAGGGGGAAGTGAAAAGATCACAGCAAGGCTGGCCCCAACGACTGAAGTTTTCTGTCGTCACATTCGTGTTGAGAGACCACTCGTGTGGACGGAGGATGCATCTGCTCAGCCTGTCCGCAATCACGTTGGAGCTCCCCGGGATATGCGTTGCGATTAGAAAGCGGTTGGAAGCTATCGCCCAATGCCAAATTCTCATGGCCTCGCGGCTTAGGGGGTAGGTTTTGGTCCCTCCCTGTTTGTTTATGTACCAGATGGACATATTGTCCAACTGGATTGCAATCGTTCCCAATGGAAGGAGTGGATGAAGTGCCTGCAACGCTAACAGCACCGCTCTTAACTCCAAGACATTGATATGCAAGTTGACCTCTAGGCTGGACCACGTGCCTTGGACTGTCTTCCCCTGGAAGTGCCCCCCCCCCACCCTATCAGGGAAGCATCCGTGGTCACCGTGGCGTTGGGTTGGGGACTCTGGAAGGGGCGACACTAAAGATTTTCATCTGTTCTCATCCACCAGAGATCTTGTTTGCAGGAGTTGGTGAGGAGGATCTCTGAGCTCAGGGGATGAAGATTGGATACCCACTGGGACAAAAGGAGCCATTGTAGTAGTCTCATATGCAATCTGGCTAGGGGAACAATTGGAATGGCTGCTGCCACAGACCCCACAGCCTGTAGAACTTCCCTTGCAGACACCTTCCTTCAACAGAGTATCACTTGTACTTGTAACCTTAACCTCTGAAATCTGTGAGGAGGATGAGAGACTTGCCTTGTTTGAGTGTTGAATGCTGCCCCTTTAAATTCCAATTGCTGGGTGGGATGAAGGTTGGATTTTTCCCAGTGTATGGTGATGCCTAGGAACTCCGCTAGTGCTAGAGTGTAGAGGAGGGCCCTGACCAGTAGGTGCTTGGTGGGGGCGGAGAGGAGCCAATCGTCTAGATACGGAAACACTTGGAATCCCTGAAGGCTCAGATGAGCTATCACCACTGCTAAACATTTCGTGAACACTCTGGGGGCCGTCGAGAGACCGAATGGCAGGGCTCTGAATTGGTAATGGTTGGCTCCCAGCTGGAAGGGAAGGAGACTCCTGGAGCACTTGTCCATTTTGATGTGGTAATACGAATCCCAGAGGTCTATCGAGCACATTCACACACCCTCCCGAAGACATGGGAAAATGGATTGTATCATGACCATGCGGAATTTGGTCTGAACTACTGACTTGTTTAGTTGGCTGAGATTCAGAATGGGTCTCCAGTCCCCGGTCTTTTTTGGCACCAAAAAGAATCTCGAGTAAAACCTGAATCCGCACTGTTCTGGGGGGACTTGTTGGATGATTCGTTTTATACACAGCTTTGCTATTTTTGAAGCTTTTGAGGCACCAGTCATTCCCTCCATCTTTGGGATTCCAAAAATCCACAAGAATACGAATAATCCACCTTTTCACCCCATAGTTTCTGCAAAGGGCTCAAAGACAGAGGCTGTGGCATCATTTGTGGATTTTCACGGTAAACACACATTAAAACAGTTACCTCATGTTCTAAAGGATTCCTGGCACTGTCTGGATGTTATAAAGGATATCTTGATAGGTGATGAATATTTAATGGTAACTATAGATGTTATCAATCTATTTTCTATTATCCCACATCAGGAAGGTCTGAGTATGTCTGACAATTGTCTTATGAAATACAGTGGGATGCACACGGTCAGATGCAAATTGATGGTGGAACTAATGGAAATAGTTTTATTAAACAATTTCATCATGTTTGAAGGGGAGTTTTTTAAACAGAGTACCGGAGTGGCCATGGGAACTAGATGTGCTCCCATTTATGCCCACCTAGTGTTGGCTGAATGGGAGACACAAACAGTGTTCAAATCCCAGTACAAGTCTAACATTGCCCTATACCTGCGCTTTTTGGATGACATTTTAATTTTTTGGAAAGGGCCAATAGAAGAAGTTGAGAATTTTGTTGAGTACATCGGATCAACAAACTCATTTTTGAAGTTTACTAGTACAATTTATACATATAAATGTGAATATTTGGACATTTTATTGTACAAGGAAAATGATACCTTGCAGTCTAACATTCATCGTAAAAAGACTTTTTACATTTTAACAGTTGCCATCCATACTTTCAAAAGAAAAATATTATGAAAGGGCAGATGGTAAGACTCTCGAGATTAATTAGTGATGACTGTATGTACAATATAGAAATCAAAAAATTGATTGAAATGTTTATTGAAAGAGGATATCCTCGAGATATTTTATTGAAAATAAGCAAGGAAGTGGGGGGGAAGAAACACTGTGTTTAAACCCATTTTAAAAGGAGGTCTCCCAAGAGACAGTAAAGATGGTACCGATGATAGTATAACAGACAAAGCAAGGGCCATGATACTCCCTTACAATGACATGATGGGTAAAATTAAGGTTATTTTAAAAGAGACTTGGCTTAGTGTTTTTATAACTGAAATGAAAGGCATTATAGGTAATGAACCTGATTTCATACACAGTAGAGGTAAGAATTTGAAGGAAATATTGGAAATGGACATGGATTTGAATACATACAAGAGATCTAGGATGAGTAAATGTGGCCTGTGTAGCACATGTAAATACATTAATGACGGACCTTATGTTACTGTGCAAAACTATGGAAGAACTATTAGATGTCCAGGTTATTGCAACTGTAATACCAAAATGGTCATATACATTGCTACCTGCCTAAGCCTCTCCGCATACTATATTGGCAAAACCATCAGGAAGTTAAGATCTAGGATACTTGAGCATGTTAGGGACATTAGAAACAAAAAAACTGTTAACGCACTTTATTCACACAGTTTGAAATGTAGAGACTTCAAAAAGTTTTTATTTTTTGTCACTGATCTTGTCCCATATAATGACAAGGGAGGGGATGACAAGACCTTACTGGAGGTTAAAGAATGTATGTGGCAGCTTAGATTGGATGCATCTAAGCCACCTGGTATAAATGAGCATATTTCTATTTCCAGCATTTTGAAATACAAATCACATTTTATATGAATTTTTATTATGTAGTAACGTTTATATATTTTATACATATTTCATACAAACATTGCAAAATTTATACATTTTATATTATACATATACTTTTGGCACAGTAATACAAGTGAATGAGGTATTTTCGTCATTTTATATATATATATATATATATATATATATATATATATATATATATATATATATACACATACACATATATATACATTTTTATATGAAACTTCAGATACAGATACTATATATACAAATACAAGCAAACATTGGTACACATACACCTTTTATTTAATTGAATGTTTTATTGTAATTGATGTTCTTAATTGAAGGGGATGTGGTTTTAGATATTTATAAAAAGGGAGTGGATTGTGTTAATTAATTTACACTCTGATGATGCCCATCAATGTTAGTGGGTGAAAGAGCTAAGTGTCTTTATCTGCACAACTGCTTGGTTCAATAAAAGCGTTTTTACAGTCGTGGTGCTGTTCGGTTTGTTGGATTACTGGTCTACTCGTGTGTGCATTCAATTTCTGAAGCTGCCTTTTCCCTTTGACTGGGTGGAACATCGGGAAAGGATTTTGGGGGTCTTGGATAAGAGATTAGAGGGATGCAACAGCCTCTGGAAATTATTCTCTGCACCCACTGATCATTTGTAATAGAGTGCCAGGCAGCTTGGTGCAGAGAAAAACGAGCCCTGACTGCTTCCAGAGGAAAGCAAATGGGCAACGCTTCAGGAGCGCTGATACGGTCATCTGGAGAAAGAATCCCTAGAGTCCTGATTTCGGGGACCCCCTCTGCCACAAAAGGGGCATCTTCCATTATTGGAACCCCCTCTTTCTCTGGGGGAGTCCTCACCACGTGCACTATGGAAAGGGCCTTGAAATTTTTGGGCCACATCTTTCCACTTCTCTGGTTCTTAGAAAAGAAGCGCTGAGGCTTGGAAAAATGTAGGCCAACATCAGACAAGGTTTTTCCATCCTGCTCAGACCTGGCTAATGTGTCCTTCACTTTAGAACTGAACAAAGCTAACGGTTCAATAGGGGTGTTTAAAAAGGAAGACTTGAAGGAGTCCGCGAGGTCACAAATGCACATCCAGGCGTAGCGTCTCATAACTACGCCTGCACCCGCAGCTCTGGCCGCAACTTCGGTTGCTTGGGACACCAACCTCATGGACAAGTTGGAAATCAACTCTAGGGTGGCAAGCTGGGAAGCAACTTTATCACGTGCCCCATCCAATACTTGATCCGCGAGGGTTCCACAGAGTTCAGTGATGAGATCTCTTTGGAGCCTCGTAAAATGCTCCAAAAAGTTCAAAGACTTAACAGCAAAAGTCGCTGAAGCAAAAACTCGCTTCTCTAATCTATCCACCGCCCAGGACTCTCTGTTGGGTGGGTGGACAGCAGGACTTTCCTCCGCAAGGTCCATTTTCGTGGCATCCATCACCACCATAGCGTCTACTGGTAAGCCTCTAAACCAATGAGGCTGATCCTCTGGAGGGGACAGCACTTTGTTTGAACTCCGGGGAATGGCCTTGAAGGTATCAGGGTTCTTCCATGCTCGCTGCATGATCAGCTTGACTAACTCATCGGCAGGGGGGGGCACCCAAGAAGTAGTGGGCCGAGAGCAGAAGGCCTGCAGGAATATGGATTCCTCCAAGGAAGGGTTGGAGGGCTTCCAGTCACCCCTCTGCCTCAAAATTTCCAAGATGTCTCCAAAGGAGACATCATCAGGGGGTGACCATGGGGACCCTTCCCCATCATCATAGTCCGTATCTTCAGTAAGGGACTGGGGGGGGA
Organism: Protopterus annectens; assembly: GCF_019279795.1. Classification (NCBI taxonomy): domain Eukaryota; kingdom Metazoa; phylum Chordata; order Ceratodontiformes; family Protopteridae; genus Protopterus; species Protopterus annectens. Next base: position 977,936,460 of record NC_056744.1, read on the forward strand.
GTGGCCTGTGATAGCTGCAGCTTAGAAGGAGCGGACGGAGGACTGCTTCCCGAAGCCAGCACCCTCTCCATCACCCGGAATGCAGGCCCACCTGAAGAGGCATGGGAGCCCAGAACCAAGGAAGACAATCTCAGAACCGGAGTCAAACCCCGCTCCACACGGCCCAGAGATGGAGCCGGTGAAACAACCGTAGCCGTACCTGGAACTGAGGGGTTCCACCCCCCAAGCATGAGACTCAGGAAGGGTTGGTTCCAAAGGAACCAACACCAAAAGGGGCCTCGGAGCCTCAGACAAGGTTACTGTCAGCGCTGAGGAAAGGAGTCCTCCTGCAGACGTCGGCGCTATGAGCCTCGGAACCAAAAGGTCCAAGGGAGGAGAATACGAGGGGGTCGCAGGAGCAATGGACCCAAAACCCAGAGTGGGGTGGGTTCTAGGAAAATCTGTAATCCCCCTGGCTGTCAGCAGCTGATCAAAGAGGCACACTACATCCAACTAAGATAGGCTCCTGGTGGACCTTACCAACACACCTGAGGAGGAGTCAGGTCGGTCCAAAAAGGGGCTGAAGGCTTGTCCAGCAAATGGATCCAAGGACAGGGTGTACAGGGTCCATGGTGTAGTAAAAGTCGGCACCGAGGATTCCAGTTCTGAAAAAGGTAAAAGGGGGATTATCAGTGCCGAGAGCAGGCTCGGAGCTGAAGCAATAGCCAGAGTGGAAGTCATTATCGGCTCCGAAGAGGTCGTCTGTACCAATCTCGGAACAGAGATGGGGGATGTCGGTGCTGAGGTAATGACAGGCAATATGGTCGCAGCCAAAAAGTACAGTTTTGTACCTACCATAAATGTAGATGTTCGAGGATCTACATTGCTGCAGTCATAACCTGTGGGTAGTCCGCTGTCCTCGGTCGGCCCGAATACCAAAGAGCTGGGCTGGCGTCGGTCATTGTCGCCTAGAGCTGACGTCAGTACGTAGTAGTACTTAAGCGCATGACTGACGCCATATCCTCAGTCTTTCTTGCCCCAGATGTCAGAAGGCCTAAGAATGAAAGAAGGCCAGAGCCAAAATAGTAAACGCCCAACACCTACCAGTGTGGAAATAAAGAGTATCCCAAAAAAAAACACAGCAACCACAAACTATAGAGGGGAAGGAGGGAGGGATAATTGGACTGCAGCAATGTAGATCCTCGAACATCTACATTTATGGTAGGTACAAAACTGTACTATGTTCTTCATCTCACATTGCTGCAGTCATAACCTGTGGGTAGAATCCCAAAGCAAAGGAAAAGGGAGGCTGGTAAACTAAATAGCAGTAGGAGCTGCTAACATGCCCTGTAAAACTGCAGTGGCAAACCCAGCCCTGGACTTGGAATAAAGAGGGAGATGGTAATGCTTAGGAAAAGTGTGTACTGAACTCCAAGTAGCTGCCTCCAAAATATCCTTAGTAGCTACCCCCCTCAAAAAAGCAGTAGAAGTGGCAGTAGCCCTAGTAGAATGAGGTCTGATCCCAGCAGGAACATTCTTCCCATAATGAGAATAACAAAAAGCAATAATTTGACCAATCCACTTAGAAATAGTCTGCTTTGAAACAGCTTTCCCTTGTGAACCCAAAGCAAAGGAAACAAATAACTGTTGAGTCTGTCTGAACTCTTTAGTTCTGCTCAAATAATAACGTAGCTGCCTGTGGATATCCAAAGAATGCAAGACTTTTTCCCCCTTATTCTGGGGATCAGCATAAAAAGTAGGCAAATGAATAGACTGGTTCAAGGCCAGATTAGAAATCACTTTAGGCATAAAAGTAGGGTTAGTACGCAAAGAACTCTATCCTTATGGAATATCAGAAAGGGTTCAACTGCCATGAGTGCCTGCAATTCAGATACCCTCCTAGCAGAAATAATGGCCAACAAAAAAGCAGTCTTCCAAGACAAAAACTTCAATTCAGACGTAGCTGCAGGTTCAAAAGGAGGTAAAGTAAGTTTCTCCAAAACAAAATTGAGATCCCAGGAAGGAGTAGGAGCTCTACGTGGGGGTCTTATATTTTTTGCCCCTCTAAGAAATTGTTTGAACAAAGGGTGAGAAAATAAAGGAGGGTCACAATCATAGTGAGCAGAAATGGCTGCAGCATGAACCTTCACAGAAGAGAATGACAAACCCTTGTCCAGTAATTCAGTAAGATACTGTAGTGCAAAACTCAAATTAGGCACTGAAACATCAAAGCCCTTTGCTGTGCTCCAAAGAAAAAATCTCTTCCATTTATCAGCATAAACTTTTCGAGTACTAGGCTGCCTGGCTTCCAAAATGACATCTAAAACCTGTTGAGGAAGCTGAGACCCCACCGGCTCCATTACAGAATACGCCAGGCTGTTAGATGCAGGGACTGCACCCGAACATTGAGAAAATGATTGTTTGACTGGGATAACAAATGAGGAATCTGTGGCAAAGGCCAAGGAGGCTCCTGAATTAAACTCCTCAGCAGAGGATACCAATGCTGACGTGGCCAATCTGGTGCTATTAGAATCATGCAAGGCTTGTCCCGCCTGACCTTCAAGAGTACCTTGGGAAGAAGAGGCAGAGGGGGGAAAGCATAAACGTGAAGGTTGTTCCAACTGAAGGATAGAGCATCCACTTTCCAAGCCTTTGGGTGGAACATCTTTGTGCAAAATTTTGGCAGTTGGAAATTCAGTGGAGAAGCGAACAGATCTATGTCTGGAGCTCCCCAAGCCACGGTCAACTGTTTGAATACCTGAGGGTCCAGTTTCCACTCGTGGGGATCCACAATTTGCCTGCTCAATACATCTGCTAGGGAGTTCTGTGCTCCTGGCAGAAACCGTGCTTGAAGATTGATGTGCAAACTCAGAGCAGTCTCCCACAAAATCATTGCTTGCCTGCAAAGAGGGTAGGAATGGGTTCCCCCCTGCTTGTTGATGTACCACATGACTGTTGTGTTGTCTGTTTGAATCAACACCTGTCCCGGCTGAAGTAGGTCCTTGATGGCCAACAAGGCAAATTGGACTGCTAACATCTCCTTCATGTTGATATGCAAATGTAGTAGTTTGGGAGGCCACATGTCTTGTATCCATTTCCCACTGAAGTGTGCTCCCCAAGCCAAGTCCGAGGCATCCGTAGTTAGGATCTGACTCGCCTCTGGTCGGGTCACAGAGAGTCCCTTGTTTAGGTGACATTCCTGAGCCCACCACAAGAATTCCTTCTGGATGCAAGGTATAATCCGAATGACAGTGTCCAAACCATGGCAGTGTTGAGTCCACACACTTTTGAGATACCATTGTAGCTTCCTCATATGCAGTTTGGCATTGGGAAGTACTAGAATGCAAGATGCCATGAACCCCAAGGCTTGAAGGACTGTCCTTGCAGTCAGCCTGGACATTACTGATAACTGCTGGAAGTATAGATGAAGAGTTCTTTGTTTGTCCGGGGTCAGAAATGCCATCTGAGAAGCTTTATTCAGTCTCACACCCAGAAAGCACATGTCCTGAGAGGGCACTAGACTGGACTTTATTTCGTTCACAGAATACCCTAGGCACCTTAAAACTGCCATTACATACTGGAGATGTTGTAGTAACTTGTCTTTGTTTTGAGCAAGAATCAGGCAATCGTCCAGATAAGGATAAATTTGTATTCCTCTCTGTCTGAAGAAAGCAATTACAGGAGCCAGAACTTTTGTGAATACTCTGGGCGCAGTAGATAAACCAAAGGGCAATGCAGAGAACTGATAATGAGAAGTACCAGCCCGAAATCTCAGGAATCTCCTGCAGCTGGGCCTGATAGGGATGTGAAGATAGGCCTCTTTGAGATCCAGGGTTACCATCCAGTGATCTTTGCCTAGCATAGGCAGAAGTTGTTGTAATGTTAACATCTTGAACTTTGGAATGTCTAGGTAGGTATTGAGAATGGACAAATCCAGAATTGGCCTCCAAGTGTTTCCTTTCTTTGGCACTAGGAATAGACGGGAATAAAAACCTAGGCCTACTTCTGATGGAGGGACCACCTGAATTGCCCCCATCTGCAAAAGTAAAGAAATTTGCTCCTGAGCCTCCAGCCTTTGCTGAGGAGGCACATCCGGCATGCCTTTGAAAGGAGGAAAAGTGTGAAAATAAAACTTGTAACCATGATCTATTATATCCAACACCCACTTGTCCTGGGTGACCAAATGCCAGTTTTGTTTGAAAAGTCCCAACTTTCCTCCTAGAGGAGCTGCCAGTAAAGAAGGGCCTGGCAGCGGAAGATACAGGTCATTGGGTCTGTTTACGAAAGGGCTGACCCCTGCCCTCACCAGAAGATTGTGCAGGAGAACTCCAAGTCCTAGGTCTGATGGAACCCTGAGCGTGAGCTCTGCCTCTACCACGTCTAGACCTGCCCTTAGACTGATAATCCGAAGAAGGGTAAGACCATCCTCTAGCAGGCCAATTCCTACTAAACTTAGGGGGCTGCACCTGCATAAAATCCTTGACCGTCTGCATAGACTTAGCCTTATCTTCCATCTTTTTCAAAACTGATTCCACAGGAGGACCAAAAAGTACTTCAGATTGAAGAGGAGCATCCAAAATCCGAGCCTTAACATGCTCTGACAAATTTTGATCCTTAAGCCAGGCATGTCTACGAATAACTGAACCTGTAGCAGCCACCCTGGATGAAGCCTGAAGAGCATCGAAACCACACTGCAAAGAATGCTTGCCAACTTGATCTGATGCGTGAACCAACTCCTGGAGCTCCTTACACTCTATACCCTCAGATAAAGCATCCACCTTAGATTTCAATTGACCTAACAAAAAATTCTGATACTTCAGCATATGAAATTGGCAATTCAAAGCCCTCATAGCTAACGTAGATGAGGTGTACACTTTTTTCCCCCACCTATCTAAAGCTCTAGAATCTTTATCCAAAGGAACTGGATTCTTAGCCACAGAAGCCCTAATACCCTTCGGACCTTGAATAATAGTTTCCGGATCAGCTCTAGGACTCTTGTACAAATACTTATGAGCTTCTGGAACTCTGTAATATCTGTCTGGCTTAACAGGGGCACGAGGCAAAGAATCAGGATTAAGGTAAGATTCAGAAAAACCATCCTGAACAACATCTAAGACAGGAGGAATAGCCAAGGGCCTATGTTGTGGCAGAAACAAAAATTCCCTAAGCCTTTTCCAAGAATCTGAAAAATCCTGACCTTCCCACTTGAAATGTTCCCTCATGGAATGTAAAGTCTCAGAAAAAGAAAAATCCTCTGGAGGAGAAGCAGAAGGACAGGAGTCCTCTGCATCCGAATCTGAATAGGAAGGGAATTCCTGAATTTCTTCAGCTGAGGAATCAGAGTAGTCTGAGGAATGATCCATTCCCTCTAAATCTGCCTCCACCCTAGGCCTCTTCTCTGGGGGGGCATAGAACCCCTGATCAAAGTAATCAAGTCCTCCGCCATTTTCAACATATGCTTTTTAGGAACAGGGGCTGGAGAGCTACAACTATGACCAGGGCCAACAAGACAAGGTTTGGCCTTAGCATGGCCTTTAGCCACTGAAGTAGAAGGCCTAATAACCTTTTGTAAAGATGGAACTACAGACACCTGAGAAGCACCCTCAGCCGGGCCTAACTCCTGAGAGGCCAACTCCTGCAAAAGTAAAGGTTCCCCCTGGGATTCAGCCGAACCCTTGGCAGGATCCACAGATTCAACCGGAGCCTCCGTAGAACCGGCGTCCGCAACGGACGACTCATCCGGTTTAGACTTCAAAGATCTATCTTTATGCTTTTTAGCGGTAGCGGGCGTCGGAGGATCCGACGGCATGTTATAGTTACACCTTTTACCGAAAACAAGCTTGGCACAGTCTAATCTCCGTTTAATGGTGCGCTTATTAAATCTAGCACAAAAGCGACACCCGACCACGTCGTGCTCAGGCCCCAAACAAGGAATGCAGAGAGAATGATAATCCCTATGAGGTATCTGTTTCCCACAAGAAATGCAATTATTAACTTTTTCTGACATCCGGATAACTGAGGCAAGAAAAGACAAAAATTTCCCCAACGGGGTACTTAGCCCAACTTGGTCTTCGGTCTGAAACTCGATAAATGAAAATTTCAGAACGCCGAACGGCACTTGCAAACGCTGCTTCTGCTTCGGACCACGCGGCAAGAAAGACTGAGGATATGGCGTCGGTCATGCGCTTAAGTACTACTACGTACTGACGTCAGCTCTAGGCGACAATGACCGACGCCAGCCCAGCTCTTTGGTATTTGGGCCGACCGAGGACAGCGGACTACCCACAGGTTATGACTGCAGCAATGTGAGACGAAGAACATCCATGGTAGGAACTGTAACCGTTGGTGCCGACAAGGAAGTCATGACAATCTCTGTAGGGGCCAGTGGAGCCGAGCTCGGAGCCGAGGTGGTTGGAACCAAGGAGGCAATCCTGTGCTCCATGGAAGTCCTATGGGCCTTATGCTTATGAGGCTTGCCCCTGTCACCGGCCGGTGAAGGGAGGTCAGAACAAGGATGTTTTTTATCAACAGATGGAGGGGTTGAGACTTCCAACACAGAAATAGCCTCAGAAAAAGGAGAAGGAAGCAGGCCTTTGAGAATTAGTTTATTTCTTCTTTCATTCTGCGTCCGCTGACTGCAACTGGCACAAATGTCACAGGGAGGATTCACAGATAAGTGTGGAACCCCCAAACAGTATACACATTCCTCATGTAGATCACTATTCGGGAGTTTACCATTGCAGGAAGAGCAATGCTTAAACCCTGAAGTCCCTTTCTTTACAGACATACCACAATAAAACAACACAACAACAAACCAAAGTATGGAAAGGAAGGAAAGAGAGAGACAGGAAATACCAATAATGGTATTCGGAATACCACAAGGGTAAAAAGGGCGTTTACCAATGATGGTTCAAAAAAAGGGATTCCCGTGGGTAGAGCTGAATAAGATATCAAGAAATAGAAGAGTTTGAGAGGAAAAAACTCACAAAATACTATAAATTTTGAAAAACGCAATACTTAGCTGTAGAGCTTGGTGAAACGCTGCTATATGGCTGTGCAACAAACGAGATCTGAGGTAACTAGGAGAAGGGCATTGTGGGTAGCAGCTTAGCTCGAGAGTTTTTGGTGCACACGAGCTTGGTATTAGGCCGACTGGGTTCCGAGGGCTCGGAACCAAACCCATCAGTGATGAATAGGAAGAAGATTAAAAACTTCAGATTTAATATTTTTCTCAGTTTTGTGCTCATCTGATTAGCTCCATAGACTTTTTTCTCTGTTCAATGTTCATTTGATTGTTTGCATTTAATACACTAGTTCCATACAATTTATTGCTCTTGTTTTATTACATACAGTGAAAACTGTCTGCTTATTAGCTTGCTCATTGCACCTCATGTGCTTGCAGCACTAAACTTAGCACTGTTGTTCTACCACTGTTACTGTGTTTTTAAGTAGTATTGCTCTGCTGGTCCTTGTTGCTGGCACTTTGATGTTCATTACTGTCCGCTAATACTATTTCAGTTCATTTTTGCACTGTTGACAATTGCTGATTTTGGTTAGAAAGAACCCAAGAAATTATCTCAGTAACTGATCAATTACTGGTGCTCCTGCTCTGCTGCTTGTTACTGACTGATCTCCTGTTAGAGCATTTAAAGCTACTGCCCTACAGCTCTGCACTACAGATTATTGGATTATACTATCTGATACACGTTTGCTGCTCATGCTGTTTGCTCTATTGTTTCTTCATTGTAGCTTTTTCTTTATAGTTACTGCCCTTGGAACTATTAGGTTAGACTATCTGCAGCTACTGCTCTACAGTTACTTCACCTGGCGTCATTGAGTTGGACTATCTGCTGTTCATTGCTCATGCAAGTTATATAAACACTAAATTAACCTATTACTAGAGCTACTGATGTCTCTTGATCACACAATGCTTTTAATATGATAATGCTGCTTGTACTTGTTTACGTCACTGTTCTCAGATACTGTACTTGGAACTACTAAGCTAGGCTATACAATTTAAATGTACTGATTAGGTTACCGGTTACTGTTATTACATTTTGCTGTTACTTTTACATTTTTTGCATTTGTGAATACTTCCATTTTTATTTACTGCACCCACTATCTACTAATTACTGCAGGATGTCAGCTAGGTCATCTGTTGCCCTGAGCAGTTTCCTAAAAATGGCACCCCACTCAACTCAAAGCTGAGGACTGAAAAATAAAGGTTTTCCCAAAGCTGCAGACCAAAATCAAAAAACTCTTCCATACTCCTGTAACTGGGCAACTGTAACAAGCAGCTTACTACACTTACTACAACACACTCACATGCTAAGCGCTTCAGCTATGACTGCATATGCAGTATCAGCTTTCATTTCTGAAGCCATGATATCCTTGCTGCTTATAAAGGATTCCACACCATAAGTATCTGCTGATCATGACCCCTAACAGCTTGTGCCCATGGCAGCCACCACTTACACAGCTCTTAGCTAATGTATCCAGAGTCTCAGCTCATATTTTTGTATCCTTTAGCTACATTCTACATTATCATCATGTTCTATTTAATCTTCTGTCTTGCACCAAGCATTGACTATTAAGCTTTCCTGTTTTCTCATACTCTTTCGACTGGACTGGCTGGTATGGAATCTCACTCAGCTTTTACCCCTTTTGTACTCAGCCTGATAACATTTCATATTTTGTGGCAGGGTAGCAACTGCCTTATGCTTACCAGAAACCACTGCTACCTCAATATGTGACAGCCGTATTATTAAACTTGGAAGCTACCCTCTCACCTCAAAAACCTATTCAATTAGTACAACATACACAAACACACATACTCCTACAGCACAGAATATCAGCACTGCACTGGATTATTCTGAGGTCATTTGGAGAACAACTGCCCAAGCCTCTCAGACAAAGAACTAAGACATCAGCCATCAATTCACACAGCAGCAACACCATCTTCATCCCACATGCCTGCAGCCAGTACACAGATAAGAGGCACAACAGTATAGACTTCAAGAATATAAGGTTCACTAAGACTGCATCCACCTGCAGTAGTGTTTCAGTACATGTGACTATTACCATGCATTTGGATGCCAATGTCACCAGGCTAGACAAGTATAGGTAATAGTTAGCTGTCTCTCAGGATCTATGACAAAAGGAGGGCTCTTACATCATGACACAAAAATAGGACCTAGCAGTGGCCCACATGGGGATGAATGACCGTATAATTTTACCCACATCAACATGCAGAAGAGTATGACTGAGCTTGTTATACATGCATCAGAGCCTGGAAAGTAACTGGACATGAGTGGCACTTTGCTATCACCCATAATCATCCCACGATTCAAAGACAAGTGGATTTAATAATTGGCTATGTTACTTGTATCACTATAGGGGGATTTGGTACATCTCAGTTTGGCTGAAATGCTTTCATGCTTTGCTAGGGATGGTATACATCTCTCTTAGTCTGGATACTGTATATGCATTCTGGCTAAAAACTTTACTTCCCCATAGTGCCCCTTTCTAGGTGGACTGTATACACTGGGCATTCCAACTTAGTACAGCCTAATTTGGAACACATTAAGGTGGCTCTACTCATTGTTATGAAAGTTAACATATGCCAAAACATGAAACATACCTGAATCTTGAATACATTCATGTAAGTGTAATTACACAGACATTGTTTTAAAGCAATGAAAGCACTCCTCTATTCCTAGACTTAGCACCTATCATGACTTCAGACCTACTGGCAGTTATGAGGACATTAGTATTTATCAAGGATAGCACCACTTTATGACTGATTCCTTGGAACCCCAAATTTGAACTCTTAGATGTCCAAATCACCCTAAATAAGATTACTTTTCATTTAATGGCAAGCTACAGAAGATCCTCCATGTTACCTACTGGCTGCTTTAACTATCTTAATGACTTATCCAAGCACTCCGATAACCCCACACCTTCACTATCCATCAATAAAATGAAGACCTACAACACCAATGGTCACATGCCAAATGTTTCCTTAACATTATAAATGACAACTCCTTTGTACAGTCAACCATCCTACTAGCAGCCTAAATACATTTGACCTTGTACTCACAAATATGGCCCTCTTCTTGCATAAGTCCATATGAAACATCTTATCCCTTATTAAATCAAACCACATATCAGTGGATTTTCCTGCTAAAACTGCTGGAGTTTCCCCTCCAAATATGGATGTCTCAAAACCACACTTTCTTCAATTACTTGATGATCTAAATACATTCTGCTGTAATCCTCATCCCATGGACACCACTGCTAAAGCCACCAACTTTGCCTCTGATTTCTATTCCCACTTAAAAAGTTGTACTAAAAAGACAGTCCCTATCTGCACCAAATGATATGGGAAGTCTAAAAACAAATGCCTAGGGCAGAATATTCACATAAACCATGACACAACAAAGAAAATACGTAATGGTTATAAGTCATCCCATTCTTCCTACCTTAACAGCACACTTAAGCAAACTAGCAAAGTGCTTAATAAGGGGTTTCAAAGCTGCATATAAACATAAAATAGCAACTGAAACCAAAATAAACAAGTAAACAAATTAATAAGCAGTTTTTCTTTAACTATAGAACAAATTTAACAACACCCAGCCCACAATACTATCCATTATGACCCAAAGGAAATAGCCAATATCCTAGCTGACAAATTCTTTGCAAATTTTATTCCACCCACAATTGTAACTAGTCCCATCAGCCTTTCAAAAAAGTTAAGAACATCTCATACATAGGCTTTGATAACCTATCAGGTTGCCTAATTATTGGTACCAAATATGGCCAATCTGAACCCTACTTAATCTCTTATCCAAGCCTTTCCATTGACTACATTTAAAATCCTGGAAAAGAGCCTCTGCAATGCCATTACACAAAAGTGACCCAACCATGTCTGATTACTACACACACATTAGACTTAACAGCTTCATAGCTAAGGGTATCTCTGGACATTAAAACTCTCTTAATCTGGGATAATCATCAACTTGGTTTTGTTAAAGGCAAATCCTGCCTCCTTAACCTTCTTTGAAATAGTCACCAAAGCAGTGGATGGCAGACATATACAGTACATACAGAGCCTAATCAAAGCCTTTGGCACTACTCCCCATGCAAATATTATTGACAAAATTGGAAATCTAAATATTAATCCATATGATGTGTTGTGGATAGCTCACTGGTTATGACAGAACTCATGTGGTTAGAGTATTAGGTGCCATTTCTGGAAGCAAAAAATATGACCGCTGGTTTACTATACAAATCAGTTTTGGCCCCTCACCAATTTGGTATCTCTTTCTCATACCTTCAAGCCAGTAGTCCTCGTGCATAGTTATTATTTTATTTTACTTTATTTGTATTTGTTAACCTGGGAAACATATAATTATTGACTAAGGGATGTGTAAGCCAATCTATAACCAAATGAGAAAGGTTATTTTAAGCACAAAAAGTGAAACTGGCTAGGCTTAAAATGGCCCGTAAGGGCAGCTAGTCTAGTACTTACCTATGAACCTATATATATCTGCTATGGCAGTGCCCCTCATCCTACAAACTGACCTGAAACCAAGACTAAGCATGGGATGGCTTTAATTCTGTATTCTATCAGGTTGGTTTACATACCCCATTATCCCCTTAGTATTATTATTATTATTATTATTATTACCATAATTAATGAATGGACCAATGTAGTTTAGCCCTGCTGCAAAAAAATCAATGTCAAGATTAAATGCTTTAAGTAGTGCATCACTTCTCTTCTTTATACTGTGCATTGATCCTCTGCCGACCCTTTTACAAAATGTATAAGCCATTTTCAGAGTGAAATCTCAGAGTCTGGCTAGTACAAAGTATTTTAAAACTGACATTCCAGACAACTCTCCTACTTCACCTGATGATGGAATCCCTGCTACAGCCACATGTCCACCCACAAACCTTCTCACAGGACAGAAGGTGTCTTCCATTTGGCACTGGAATTGAGCAAATATAAAACTACAGATACAATTAATCTACACAAGCTGTGTACAAACAGCAAGATACCACCACACCCTTTTATGTTAGCCTATTGTTTTGGCTTTTTTGCGTCTTTTTTTTTTAAAGATTTATCATCAGTGTGACACCCGTGCACTGGCCCAGCAATCAAGAAGCCTCAATCTTCACCACTAACACCAGTGAGGGGCATCCATATAGGGAAAGGATAATAAATATACACACAGTAAAGTACAATTTCCCTTAAGAGCACACAGTAAGTACAATTTCCCTTAAGAGCACACACAGATCACAGCCAGTCTGGGGCTGGGTTCTCTCTTTCTCTCCAGGTCCCCAAAAAGACTCCCCACTGGCACAGCTATAGGGTCCTGATCTCAGCCTAGTGGGCAAGCTAAAACCACCAGCACCCTCTCTGTCCAACCAGTGCTTTGTGTCCCTGCCCAAGTAGCTGACACCCACACACTTTGAGATAAGAGTTTATACAACCACACAGACACTCCTGGCACAGGTTCTCCAGCTGTGCCCCTTTTACCCAGACTATACGGTAGAAATCACTGCCACCACCCAGCTAATATTTATCAGCTACTCAAAGGCCCTTATGAAAGGGTATCCAATTATACCGTGCAATATTATTATCCAAATGGTAAGTGCAACCAATCAGTCAAGACCTATTTGGAGTGACTTGGTTCAGTCTCACTATATACATGTAACTTACTCTTAGAGCTTAAATTATCACTACACAAAACAGCCACAGTTGAAAGGCTTAAAAATATTTAATAATAAATAATAAAACACAAGACAATACTTCTTACTACACAGTGCTAGTCAAGAGTTCAGAGATCACACAGAAATACTTAAAATAATATCGTAGAAAAGTTCTGACATCACAGAAAAACAAACTAGTCTAATCTTCCTAATTCCTAGCTATAGCTACGAGAAAACACAGTTCTAAAATCCTACTTACATACAGACACAGGCAGAGTGGTGAGTTGGATGTTTTTCAAGACAAATGCTCAAATGATCTCATTCTTTCTGTCCTTAAAATGAAAACACAGTACCACTGATTCATTTCAGATTACATCATTTCTTTCTGGTTCCCAGGCTAACAGACTCTCGGAGGTTAATAGCCCTTTTTATACATGCAAATTCTAGCCATTAACTCTGGCCTCAAAACAGCAGGCAGAATGCAGAACTCGGCTTTGAGTTTTAACATCAAAGAATTGACTTATCAGCTTTGTTACAGCAGAGTGCACTGTTGTTACATTTTTGCAGTTCCACTTTTAACACCATTTTTTTCCCATTTAAGAGAACAAGCCTGTGGCTTATATTAATATTTACAAATGACAGGATTATCTACAAAATTCTATCTGGCTAGGCTGGCAGCCTTCACCTATCTTCACAATCAGTAAAACTCAAATAAGACAATCTGATTTTCAAGGATCCCCTCCACTTTTACCTTGGCATTGTATGATGTAGTAATAAAAAAAAAGTGTCACAGCAAGATACTTACACAATGAGGCACAATATAAGTGACAACAGCGCCATTATCCTAAGGTATATCCCACTGTTTGCCAGGATAATAGCTCAAACACCCACAAACATGTATAGAAAAAATATACAGTTATGTCAAGCTAAGTATGTGCCACACAAAACAGAGACCAAATATAATCAGACTGCTTCAGAAGTTACTATTCATAGGGCAGTAGATCTCAGTTGTTTAAAGGAACTGACACAAACATCACTCTGGGGAAACCCTGATGTTTATTCTTGTGAACAGGACCAAATATTAAAAAGCAGTTTTCTGGCACTGGTAACAAATTCCCTTTAGTGTTGCCGTCAAACTATTTGAATGTGACCAGTGGAAACTTTTGACAACAGGCCAACAACATGATGGGCTTGCTCTGGATTTGACATACCTGCAAGGGATTTATGACATGAGAGAAAAAAAAATGCAGTCCAGCAGGCCAGTGGTTAAAGTTTCTGCCTTCTAGTAACAAGGTCTGGTACTCACTTCTGACTTCTGTCACTGCCTGTGCAGAGTCTGCCTGCAGCCCCATGTTTGTACAAGCTTCCTGCAGGAATTTAAGAAGACAGCTTTGAAATAAATTTAAATGCTACAAGATACAGGGCGCTCACACAAGTATGTTGCTTAGCACAGTGTAATTCAAAACTTTGTCCTAATTCCGTGGGGTTAAGACCATGGTCTGTACTAAAATTCAGCCTGCTCATATAACTACTACTGCTATGGTACTGCCATGTGCAGTTCTAATGTAGTTATAAACTGACATATTAGTACGAGTAGTAGTTCAGAGTTCACACACCCTACAGTAAGGCATACTAAGAACAGAGAAAAAAACAATTGTTACTGAGAATGTATGCTAAGCAGTAAGGAGGCACCTGAACACACAGGATTTTTTTTTGTACAGTACTGCAAATTAATTCTCTCATTTACTCTACCACCATTTTGCGCTTCCTACATAAATGACTCACACCCTTCCACACTTTTGGCCATTTTATTAACAGCTACCTGTATGTTAATATAAGGTCATGATGCCTCTTTGCTTGCATCTCTACTACATGTTTTTACTACGTCCTAATAATACTGTCTACTGCTTGTAACAGTTAATTTTTATTTTAACTACTGTTTTTCAATATCTTAAATATCTTTCCAATCTCTTAAATGTGCTATAATAAAATGTATTTTACATCAAGTCAGTAAACTAGATACTTCATGTTGACAAGGATGATATCACCTGCTAATCTAACATTAGTTGTACCACTGTCTTACACATCTTGAATACTTTACCTCATATACTAACTTGACTCATTTATTAGATCTGGGAGTTTTCTGCCAAAACACTACATACATCATGTAACTGTTGAAAACATTAGTTGTTACTGTTCACAAAAGGTACTATTACTTGCCAAATATTCCTTTATTTGCAAAAAAATATGTAGCAATTTTTGTAACTATTCCACTATTTTTTCTCCGTTGTTTTCAGTTGTATGGGAGCCTTTCTCCCCTTGCCTTTTCTGAAACTGTGTTAATTGTTCCCCAGTCAGACCTTCACCACCTCTGGAATCTCCTGCCAAGGACAGCCTAACATCTGGCCAGTATACCAAAGCTTTAATTACCTAGAAGCGTTGTACATCTGACGTACACTCCCAATGCAAGAGAAGAGCATAAAGGTGACTTACAAATGCTCCCTACCCATACCCCCAGGGGGAAGGGGAACATGTACATGCACAAAAAGGAAGGAAGAGAAGGAGAAAAATCTTTCGGCCAGAAGGAACTACCATGCATTGAAAGAGAGAAAAAGCATGTGGGATAGGAGGGAGGGAATGTATACTGCAAAACTGAAAAAAGGACATCTACTGTTGTGGCAGGATTTTACATAACTGTACTATGTCCTTTCATGTCACTGTTGCAGCATTTATCACCTCTGGAACAGTACAAAAGCTACTGTGAAGGCTGGGAGGAGGAAGGCAAGGAGAAGCCCTCCACAAATGTATACAGGACAGCCTTGGCACAACCCGCACTAGCTCTAGAAATGACATCCAATTTGTAACGTTTAGTGAATGTGTGAACCAAAGACCAAGTAGCCACTTCAATGATGGAGTTGGTGTCCAAACCTTTGAAGAAAGCGCCCAAGGAAGCCACTGCTCCAGTAAAATGAGCCGTAACAGAAGCAAACAACTGTTTGCTATGAAAGGAATAACAAAAAGAAATGGCTTTGGAAATCCAGGAGGAGATGTTTGCTTAGAAAATGCCAAACCCAATGTTCTGGTATGAAAATAAATAAAAAGCTGATCAGATTTCTGAAAGGCCTTTGTTTTGTCTAAATAATATCTGAGCTGCCTATGCAATTCGAAGGTGTGAAGAACTTTCTTACTATGAGACTGTGGAGAAGCGAAAAAAGAAGGAAGCTGGACAGACTGATTAAGGGACAGATCGTTAATATGGAGAAGCGAAAAAAGAAGGAAGCTGGATAGACTGATTAAGGGACAGATCATTAATGTGGAGAAGCAAAAAAAAGGAAGCTGGATAGACTGATTAAGGGACAGATCGTTAACCACCTTGTGCATAAAAGAAGGATTCGTATGGAGAAACACCTGTCTCTATGAAAAAAAAAAAGGGGGACCACCATCAAGATCTGGAGTTCAAGTATCCTGCTGGCAGAGGTTAAAGCAACCAATAGAACAGTCTTCCAGGTGTAATGTTGCAAAGAAAAGGCAGCAGGCTCAAATGCGGCCTGAGTCACTTTTTCAAGAACAAAAAGAACAAAATTAAGATCCCAAGAAGGAAGAATGGGCTTTTACTGTGATTCTGATATGAAGGATGCCTTTTAGAAACTGCTTGACCTCAGATCTACAGGCCAAAGGAGGAGTAAGTGGCACAGGCAGAAATGGGTGAGATTTCAATGAAGGATATGTCTTGCCAGCATGTAGTAATTCACATAGGTAGGGAAGAAAGTACAGTTGTGTACACTTACCATAAATGTAGATGTTCCGAGTATATTCACTGTTGCAGTCATCACACTTGGGTTATCTGCCTGCAGGTAGCCCTCAGTTGGCCCGAATACCAGAGACTTAGTATTTCTGCGCCGGTTGCTGTTGCTTCATAGGTTCATAGGTTCATAGGTTTATACTAGGCTATCTGCCCTAAGGCATTTATAAGCCTAGCCCAAATTTTTGTGGCTTACGCCACCCCTTATATGAAAAAATACTGTGCCCATTAGTTTGTTGTGCCTCTGTCCAGCAGTGACACAGATATGATTCCCGGGGTAAACCTACGATCTCCCATCCACAGGTCTAGATTTCTCTTGAACAGAGTCAGCGAGGTGCTCTGCCTCACATGGACCGGGATTTTATTCCACAGCATAGGGAGTCTCTGAGTGATAAATCTATCCCTCCAGCACGTCCTATTTATATCCGTGCTAAGGTTTAAGTCGCTTGCTCTAGTGGTTTTGGTGGATTTGGATTTTTTGAGGTGGAGCATGTCCATTAATTCCGGGTTGGACATGGCCTTGTATGTCAGGCACATGTCACCTCTGAGCAGACGGTATGCGACTGAATAGAGCTGGAGTTTCTTCAATCTGGCAGCATATGACAGATTTTGGAGTCCCTTTATCCTTTTGGTGAGGAACTTTTGGGGTCTCTCCAATTGCTGCAGATGTCGGGTGAGATACATCCCGAATGGGGCATTGTACTCGATCATTGGTCTGATAAGTGAAGAGTACAGGGGAACAATGACCTCACTAGATCTGGGTCAGGTCGCCAGGGGTATAAAAACAGGCAGCCGGCACCATTACATCAGTTTTTCTTGCTCCAAATGTTAGGAGCTCCCCAAATAGGGAGCTAAGTTATGGTGGAAAAAACACCACCAGTAAAAACGTAAACACCAATAGCCCTTTAAGGGGTGAGTAATAAAGATAGAGAAGGAGAGAGAGAGAGAGAGCGAGAGAGAGAGACAAGGGGGGCTGGAGGGTGGGAAACCAGGACTGCAACAGTGAATACACTCAGACATCTACATTTATGGTAAGTGTACACAACTGTACTATGTTCTTTGTGTTTCACTGTTGCAGTCATCACACTTGGGTTGATTCCCAAAGCTGAAGAATGGGTGGAGACAGTCAAGAAGAGTTGGGGCTGGCTAGTATGTCCTGCAGGACTGCTGTTGCAAAACCCACCCTGGATTTGGAAAAGATAGGCAGGTGGTAATGCTTGGTGAAGGTGTGAACAGAACTCCAGGTAGCAGCTTCCAGAATCTCCCTGGTAGGGACTCCCCTGAGGAATGCTGTAGAGGTTGAAGTTGCCCTAGTGGAATGCGTTCTGACCCCGAGAGGTTGGTTTCCCATGGTGTTTGTAACAGAAATGGATACAGTGTGCTATCCATTTTGAAATGGTTCGTTTTGATATGGCCTTGCCCTCTGCACCTGAAGCAAAACTGACTAGTAACTGGTCAGATTTCCTGAAGGGCTTAGTCCTATCAAGGTAGAATCTGAGCTGTCTGTGCACCTCTAAAGAGTGCAGGATCCTTTACCCTTTATTTTGAGGATTAAGGAAGAAGGTTGGCAAATGGATAGATTGATTGCGACTACACTGGACACCACTTTAGGCATAAAAGTAGGGTTAGTCCTGAGGGAGACCCTGTCAGCAGGAAAATAATGAAGGGTTCCACAGCCATAAGTGCTTGTAGCTCAGACACTCTTCTAGCTGAAGTGATGGCCAGAAGCAAGGCTGTTTTCCAAGAGAGGAATTTTAACTCTGCTGATGCTGCAGGCTCAAATGGGGGTACCATAAGCTTTTCCAGTACAAAGTTAAGGTCCTAATCACGGGTAGGTGCTCTCCTTAGTGGCCAAAAGTTGTTGGCCCCTCTCAGGAACTGTTTGATGAGAGGGTGAAAGAAGAGAGGTGACTCAGTGTTGTAATGAGCCGAGATGGCAGAGGCATGGATCTTAATGGAAGAGAAGGATAGGCCTCTGTGGAGTAGATCTGCTAGGTAATCCAGGATAAGAAGTAAGGAGAGCAGTGCTGTCCGCTCCTTTAGAATGAATCCAGGAACAATACCTTTTCCACTTATCAGCATAGGATTTCCTTGTACTGGATCTTCTGGCTTCAAAAATGATGTCCAGCACCTGCTTGCTTAGGCTGGTCACTGGGGGAGAATTCAAGGAATAAGCCAGGCTGCAAGGTTCAGGGTTTGCAATTGCGGATCCAAGATCTGTCCCTCCTGCTGAGTGAGGAGTGTTGGCATCTGGGGTAGGTGCCATGGTGGCACCAGTGACAGGCTGCGCAGTAGTGGATACTATTGCTGGTGTGCCCAGTCTGGGGCAATCAGGATTGCCCTTGGTCTGTCCTGTCTTATCTTGAGTAATATTCTAGTAAGAAGAGGCAGAGGGGGAAATGCATAGATTGAGAGGTTTACCCACTGAAAGGATAGGGCATCTGCTTTCCAGGCCCTGCTGTGAGGTGTCCTGGTACAGAATTTGCTGAGCTGGTGATTGTAGGGGGAGGCAAAAAGGTCCACCTCCGGGGTCCGCCATTGCTTGGTTAGAAGGCTGAAAGTGTTGGGGTCTAACTGCAACTCATGTGGTTCTAGGAGATTTCTGCTTAACTCGTCTGCCAGAGAATTTTGTTTGCCTGGCAAGAATTGAGCTTGCAGATGAATATGCATAGCCAAGGCCGTGTTCCACAGGGTCATGGCTAGCCTGCAGGGTGGGTAAGAGTGGGTTCCCCCCTGCTTGTTGATGTACCACATCACTGTGGTGTTGTCTGTTTTTATTAGCATGGGTCCTGGTGAGAGTAGGGATTTGAAGACTGTCAGAGCATGCTGAACAGCTAGCATCTCTTTTTGGTTGATGTGCAGATGAATTTGACTTGGGCTCCAGTGGCCCTAAATGGACTTGTCGCCCAGATGTTCCTCCCCAGGCACAGTCTGATACATCTGTGGTTAGGGTCTGGGTGGCATGGGGTTGTGTAAACGGAAGTCCCTTGTTGTGGCTGCATGCTGCTGCCCACCAAATAAATTCTGTCCTTAGACAAGGTATGATAGGTATGATGGTTTCCAGGTGCTGAGAATGTTGGCACCAAAGACTTTTTAAGTACCACTGAAGTTTCCTCATATGCAGTCTGGCATATGGAATTAGTAGAATGCAAGAGGCCATGAACCCTAGAGCCTGCAGGATTCTCCTTGCGCATAGCTGCGTTCTGGTGGCCATTTGTGTGAAGTAGTCTGTTAGATAGGCTTGTTTTTCTGGAGTACGGAATGCCATCTGGGATGCTGTGTCCAAGCTTGCTCCCAGGAATACAATCCTTTGACTGAGGACTAGTTTTGATTTATTTTCGTTGATAGTGTACCCCAGGGAGGTTAGAAGGTTCTTTACAAATGTCAGGTGCTGCAACAGCTTTTCCTGACTGTCTGCCTGAATCAGGCAATTGTCCAAGTAAGGGTATATTTGAATCTTTCTCTGTCTGCAATAGGCAATGGTTGGAGCCAGGCATTTTGTGAAGACTCTGGGAGCAGTGGATAAGCCAAAGGGAAGTGCAGAGAACTGATAATGCATAGATCCTGCCCTGAAACGTAAATATTTCCTGCATGAGTCACTGATAGGGATATGCAGATAGGCTTCTTTTAGGTCTAGGGTGGCTAGCCAGGCATCTTTGGACAGCATAGGAAAAAGCTGCTGAAGGGTGAGCATTTTGAATTTTGGTACCACCAGGAAGGTGTTTAGAATGGAAAGATCTAGGATTGGGTGCCAAGTGCCCTCTTTTTTGGGTACCAGGAAAAGTCTGGAATAAAACCCTTGACCTATCTGTTCTGCAGGAACAGGTTGAATTCCCTTATGGAGAGCAGGGATTGAACTTGATTTTGTGCCACTGCCCACTGGTTTGGAGGAAGATCTGGGAACCCTTTTGGGGTTGCAGTGTGTGGAAGTAAAATTTGTACTCCTGGGATACAATGTTGAGGACCCATCGGTCTTTGGTGATGGAGGTCCAGTTTTTTGATGGTGGGCATGTTTTCCTCCTTGGGGCATGAGCAATTGGGCAGAGGTGAGGAGTGGAGTTGAGAAGTCATTGTGAATTCTTTCCATAAGGAGGTGGCATAGCAATCCCTATTTTAGAAGTGGAGGTACTCCACTACTTAGATCTCTGCATACCCTGGGACTGTAATCTGGGGGGGGGGGTCTGTTTCCCCTGGGTCTAGATTGAGATGGCTTTGAGAGGGCTGGAAAGGACCAATGTTTTGAGGGACAATGCCTACTGAATCTTGGAGGCTGCACTTGTAAAAAACTTTGACTGTCTGCATAGACTTAGCTTTTTCTTCCATCTTTTTTAGAACTTCTTCTGCTTTGGTGCCAAACAGACTGTCCTTGTTCAAAGGAGCGTCCAGTAATTTTGATTTGACATGGTCTGGCAAGGTCTGTTCCTTATGCCAAGCATGCCTTCTCAGTACAGAAACAGTGACTGCTACCCTGCAAGATGTTTCTAGGGCGTCATACCCACATTGCAAGGTATGCTTGCTGACTTGGCTTGCAGAATGCATAAGCTCCTGTAATTCTTTATTTTCTGCACAGTCAGGAAAGGTAGATAATTTTTGCTTAATAAGTTCCATAATATTTTGCTGCTATTTCAGCATGTGAAACTGGCAATTCAATGCCCTGATGGCGAGAGTTGCAGAGGTGTATACTTTTTTCCCCATCTGTCTAAAGCTTGGGAATCCTTGTCCGAAGGGGTGGGATTCTTAGCTGTAGTTGCTTTTATACCTTTAGGCCATTGGGAAATGATCTCTGGGTCAGCAGTAGGATTTCTGAAAATAACTTTGTGAGAGTCAGGGACTCTGTAGTACCTGGCTGGTTTCCTTGGACCAGGGGGTAAAGTATCAGGAGTTAGACTGGATTCCATAAAGACATCCTCCACAATATCCAGAACAGGAGGGATAGCTAAAGGTCTATGTTGTGGCAAACCTAAAAATTCCCTGAGTCTCTTTTTGGACTGAGGATAATCCTGGCATTCCCAGTGGAAATGCTCTCTTAAAGTATGCAGGGTTTCAGCAAAAGAAAAATCCTCTGGAGAGGAAGCAGAGGGAATGGAGTCCTCTGCATCTGAATCCTCATAAGCAGATAAAGACATGTCTTCATATTCAGAAACCTCAGAGTCATCGGACTCTTGGTCAGTTAAAGCTGCTGGGGACAGGTCTCTTTTTATTTTAGCAGGGTAAGGCTGCCGTCCCCTAATCAGCATGATCAAGTTTTCTGCCATTTTAAGCATTTGAGATTGTGTCAAGGAAGCAGGTGCTTGAATTTGGGTCATCATTTTTTTAGGTGTAGCACGTACTCTTGGCCTTAGAAACTTGGACGTTTTAGACAGAACTGAAGACGCAAAAGAAGTCGTCAGTTTGTGTCTAATATCGGTAATGCGAAGAACTTCCTTGGAAGCCAGTGCCTGCACAGTGGCTTCAGACCCATCCAAGGTACAGAAATCTGCAGGTTCCGCAGTCAAAGAAGAGTCTCGTGGCATACTGGACTACAAAAAGGTCTCAGTAGCACCCTGCGAATCCATCGAAGTGGGCATCAGGGGCTGCAAAAGTGCCTCACTGAGTACCGGCGAACTGGCGACTAACTTAATGGAAGCGTTGTCGGCAGTTTTGGACTGTGCGGTCTATCTCTGTCTTTATCCTTATGTTTTTTCAGAAGATCGGTAGACGGATGGCTTACAGAAGCCATTTCGGAATAAGGAATCGAGAGCGAAAGTATTTAGCAACAGTAAGTCCCAATGACAAATAGTTCGGGTGTTGAACAAAGTACAAAACGGACAGCGAGGTACATCGTGGTCTGGGCCTAAACTGGTGACACAGTAAGAATGGAAATCTCTGTATGGTATTTGCTTTCCACAGGCCAGACAATTGTTAACTTTTTCTGACATCGGTTAGAACAAGAAAAAAGGATCCTCAATGGGGTACTTAGCTTTAGAAGACTTCAGGATGATTCCGTTCGGAAACGAAAACTCAGGTAGCGGCCGACTGGTACTCATGTGAACTGCTTCTGCTTCGGGCTCCTCGGCAAGAAAGACTGATGTAATGACGTCGGCTGCCTGTTTTTATACCCCTGATGACCTGATGTCAGTCATGAAGTGACAGCAACCGACACAGAAATACTAAGTCTCTGGGATTTGGGCCAACTGAGGGCTACCTGCTGGCAGATAACCCAAGTGTGATGACTGCAACCGTGAAACACGAAGAACATCCAAGAGGACTCCCACTGAAAAGGGTCCTGGTGATGTTTAAGACACCAAACAGTAAATCTCTTCTATTTGGGCATGCATGACTTTCTGGTATTAAGTTTCCTAGTTTCTTGCATGACCCTAAGCAAATTCTCAGAAAATATGTGTCAGAAAGGAATCAAAATCCTATCACCCAAAGTGTCAGTTGAAGACAGGATAGATAAGGATTAAGGAGAGATCTTCTGTCCTGTGTGAGAAGAGCCATGTGTTGAGGTAATCTGTGATGACTTTCCATTGCCAGATGGAATAACAGAGGGAGCCAGTGCTGTCTGAGCCAAAAGGGAGTCACCAACAAGATTTTTGGAGAGTCATTCTCGATTTTGTGAGGGACCTTTGGAAGAAGCGGAAGGGGAAGAAAGGCATACAGGAGTATTCTCTTCCAAGAGAAAGACATGACATCCACTTTCCAAGCTGAAGGATTGGGGATTCTGGAAAAGAACTGAGGAAGTTGCTTGTTCCATGGGACGGCAGAGACATCTATTTGACGAATACCCTACCAATGATCTATGTCCAGAAATCCGTGAGGCTATGTTTTGGACCAGCTGAGAAAATCTGTCGCAAGATTGTGCTCTAAAGGTATACAGATTGCCAATAGGGTCAACTGCAGATTGACAGCTATTTCCCATGCATGAAGGGCTAATCTGCAAAGAAGGTAAGACCTTGTGCCCCCTTGTTTCTTGATGTACCACTTGACCTTGATATTGTCTGTATAAACTTTCAAGGGACCTGGCACTCAGAGTGAATGAAAAGCCTGAACGACAAAAATGACAGCCCTCATTTTCTTGAAACTGATATGATCCACCCTCTGCTGAGGGGACCAAGGCCCTTCACCTCTAGGGTGCCTGAAGCAGCTCCTGACCTCAGCCAGGAAGCATCCATGAAGAGCTCCTGGAATAGCTGAGGAGGTTGGAATGGAACCCCTTGATTTAGAGATACCTGTTGAATCCACTAGTGAAATTCCAGTTTGAGACAAGGAAGCAGGGGAACTAGACAGTCTAACAGGTGGCAGTGTTAAAGCCACACTGATCTTAGGTACCACTGAAACTTCCTCATATGAAGTCTGGTGCAGGGGAAGTGCAGGGATGGTAAAATCCATGAACACTAGAGCCCTAAGAAACTTCCTGGCTGGAAGAGAAGACAGGGGAAGCAGGGAACGAAAATAATTTGTGAAGGATAAAAACTTTGAGGCTGTAAGAGAGTCGAACATTGGAACAGTTTGGATCCTGCAGCCTAGAAAAACAAGACCCTGAGATGGAGCCAACATTGACTTCTTAAGGTCGACAGTGAAACCCATGCTGTGCAACAGAAGCTAGGTAAAATGAAGATCCCGCACCATGTACGGAAATATCCAAATGCCCTGAAGTCTGCAAATAGTG
Source organism: Protopterus annectens (assembly GCF_019279795.1). Classification (NCBI taxonomy): domain Eukaryota; kingdom Metazoa; phylum Chordata; order Ceratodontiformes; family Protopteridae; genus Protopterus; species Protopterus annectens. The sequence goes on from NC_056744.1 coordinate 977,960,606, forward strand.
ACTACTGGAGCTAGGCATTGGGTGAATATGCTTGAGGCTGTTGAAAGCCAAAGAGCAAAGCAGAAAACTGAAAATGAGAGGAAAAAAGAGAGAAATACAAACATTTCTTGAACAGAGGTTGGATACAAATATGAATGTAGGCATAGGTTCATAGGTGGGTACTAGGCTACCTGCCTGAAGGCATTTATAAGCCTTGCCAGAATGTGTTGGCTTTCGCCGGCCCCATAGATTAGTTCCCTGTGTCCCTGTCCAGCAGAGCCACTGAAGTGATCCCTGAGGTAAACTTTCTGTTTCCCATCCACTCGTCAAGGTTTCTTTTGAAGAGTGTTAGCAAGGAGCTCTGCCTAATGTAGATTGGGATCTTGTTCCAAAGCATGGGAAGTCTCTGGGACAGGAATCTATCCCTCCAGCATGTCCTATTTTTTTTTTGTGGTGAGGTTTAGATCCTTAGAGCATGTGGCTCGAGGGGATAAAGTTTTCATTAGGTGAAGCATGTCCATCAATTCTGGGTTGGACATGGCCTTGAATGTCAGGCAGAGATCATCTTTGAGTAGGCGGTATGCAACCGAGTACAACTGGAGTTTCTTCAGTCGAGCTGCATAGGGCATCTGTTTGAGGCCATTGATCCTCTTGGTGAGGTACTTCTGTGGTCTTTCCAGCTGATGCAGGTGTTTTTTAAGGTACATCCCAAATGGGGCATTGTACTCTAAGATGGGTCTGATGAGTGATGAGTAGAGGGGCACAATGACCTCTTTTGATCTGGATGCGAACCCTTTTGTGATTAGGTGGGCCACATAGAAGGCTTTTCTAACCACTTTGGCAATGATGTGATTATCAAAGGTGAAGATTACTATCTACTTGGGTCCCCAGATCCCTTATTACATCTTCCGTATTTAGGGGACTACCACCTATGTGGTAGTTTGTGGGTATTTTGTTTTTTTCCAAAGGGGATGACTATGCATTTAGCTTGAGGCCATGATTTTGACACCAGGTATCCGTCTCAGTGAGACCCTTTTGGAGGATGTCTGTGTCAGCCAGAGAGTCAATTATAGCCCCTAGTTTGCAGTCGTCTGTGAACTTGGTCAGCCATAGTCCTCCTGTGCTTGCCTGTACTTCTGAGAAGTATATGCCAAACAGGAGGGGTCCTAGGACTGAGCCCTGGGGAACACCACTTGTAACCGGTTTAGAGACGGACCTAGCTCCCACAACTCTCACCATGTGGGTTCTGTCCATGAGCCAGTTGGCAACGAATCTTGTGACGTAGGGGTTTATGTTCAGGTTAGTGAGCTTGTCTATAATAACAGAATGGGGAATGGTGTCGAAGGCCTTAGCGAGGTCTAGGTAGGCTGTGTGTACCACCTTTCCCTCGTCTATAGCCTAGGTAACTGTCTCAAAGAAGTCCACCGGGTGTAGGAGGCATGATCTGCCCTTAACAAAGCCAAACTGGGTAAGGTCCAGTGTTTGGAAGTTCCCAATGTCTCTGTTAATGAGTTCCATGATGATGCGTTCCACAGCCTTGCAGACCAAGCTAGTCAGGCTTATAGGGCGATAGCTCCCAGGGTCTGTTGTGGCTCCACCTTTGCGGAGTGGAATAACCGTTGCTGTGCGCTACTCTATGGGTATGTAGCCTGTGGAGAGGCTGAGTTTGAACAGTGTGTTTATGTGACGGGTTAGTTCGTCTTTGAGCTCGTGTAAGACACAGCCTGGGACACCGTCCGGTCCCACTGATGCTGTGTTTTTGGCTTTGGAGAGGGCTGTTTTAACCTGAGTGTCTGTGATTTCAGGGACTGTACATTCTTCTGGTACGGCTAGGGGCCCTTTTGGGGGTGAGAGGGGGGGGTGAAGTTTGCGCTGAACCTGTCTGCCAGGATGTTGGCGATATTGGTCGGTTCAGTGTATTTTGTGCCATTCTACACTAACTCCGAGCAGATCTGAGCATTGCCACTTAGATTCTTGACATAGCTAAAGAATGCCTTGTGCTTATCTTTGGAGTCCTTGGCAATTTTTCTTTCAAAGCTCGCCTTGGATGATTTGATGAGGGATTGTAGTTTCTTGCTGATACTGATCAGGGATGTCTTCCCTTCTTGGGATTTTACTCTTTTCTATACTAATTTCCTCCTTCTATTGTATAGCTTGTTTATGGCAGGAGTCCACCAGACTGGTTTCCTTTTCTTGGAGGAGTGAGTCTTGGTTTTGCTTGGGATGGCATGATCCATGCATTCTTGTAGCTGCCCATAGAATGCATTAGTAACGGATTTTGCAGCTTGGACAGTGTTATCCTTCAGCATGGGGGCTTTGAAACTTTCCACCTCGGTCTTAAGTAACGTGAAGTTTGCTTTTCAAAAGTTTTTTATGGTGGCTTTCTTGTCCAGGGGTGGGGGCGGAATATGGATATCCAAAGTGATTTGTTTATGGTCAGATCTAACCAGTGAGGGGTTGACCTCTGGTGTGGAACACCGGTCGCCCATGTTGGTGATGACCAGGTCCAATATGTTGTCACCTCTGGTGGGAGTGTTGACCAGTTGAACCAGGGTGTTTGAGTTTATAAATTTTAGGAAAAGTTGGGCAAGGGAGTTAGTACTTGAGTAGTTCTCCCAGTTAATGTTTGGGTAATTGAAATTGCCCAATATTAGGGTGTTTGGCAGGACCTTTACGTTTCCCAGTGTTTCCAGAAATGCGGAATGGGGGTCCTGGGACATGGTGGGTGATCTGTAGCAAGCTACAATTTGAATTGCAGTTTTGCCCATTGTTAGTTGCACATGGATGATCTCTGAAGCATCGTGCTGTGCCACTAATCTGGAGGTGTGGGTATCCTTGATGAATATGGATACGCCCCCACCTTTTGTATTTTGGTTTGGGTTCTGTGGCCAAAATGTATGGTATGAGTTGTAGCCTGGTAGTGCTGGGGTGCTCTCTGGAACCTTAAACCAGGTTTCTGTTACTGCACATATATCAATTTTCTCCATACTGAGGAGTGCCTCGAGTGCGTGCATTTTGAGGTTTAGACTTCTGGCATTGAGTAGCATTACCCTCACTTTTTTGTTACTTGTGCTATTTACAGCATTTGTCTTTTGAGCCTTGCCTTAAAAAGGCACTATGGGGGCTGCAAGAGCCTTGGCAAGTATTCGAAAGCCTAAGGTTGACAGGTGCAAGCTGTCTCTAGCGAAGCAGCGTGGCTTGTCGAGCATGTCACCCCAGGCGGACAGATACTGGATTCCCTTTGAATGAAACCAGAAACTTAGCCAATTGTTGAAATCGAGAATTTTTTTTTATACCGTGGTATCATTCTTGGTGAGGGCAGGATGCTACTCAGGGTCAGGGTCATACCGGCCTGGGCTACGTGATCAGAGAGCTCTTCCTTGTCTCTTTTCATGTAGTCCAGGGAGGTACGGCTCAGGTCATTCACACCAACATGGACAATGACAGACTCATATTTGTACTTGTTCTGGAGTTACCTGAGTGCATGTGTTATGTGGCAGATCCTGGCACCCGACAGGCAGCTAAAAGTAACCTTCTCCTTATTCAGCCTAGTGAGTGGGACGTCAGTGTGCCTGACTATAGAGTCACCTATTACTAGTATGTTGGGTATGTTATTTTGCCTTAAGGGCTGTGATTGCATGGCACACTAGTTTTGTGAAGTATGTGTTTCATGGTTTGTGTTGGGGGTGGAGGTTGCTTGGATGTTTGCTTTGGAGGTCTCTGTTGGTTTTGCAGATTTTTATTTAGAGCCTCCGAGTATGTTTCCATGTATTTATGTGTGTTTTTTGCCGGTGCTGGTTTAATGGGTCTATGTAAGACTGGTGGTGTGATGCAAGTATTTCCCTTCTCTCGACTGTCTGATCCAGTCTTGGGTTGAGAGAGCTTAGCCTCTAATTTGGCTGTATAACTGCATCTCTCGCATGAATTAGTGTTTGGTGGTAGGAGGAGGGGGTTGTCTGTGTACATGAGGCAGTTGTAACATTGCCTCAAAATGCCCAGATTCATCAGTTGGACTGGAGAGTACACCTGAAACTGCCCTTTGGACATGCCTGGATAAGTACAGTCAACTGTTTTACAGGATGGCTGGTAAGGTCAAATAGAGAGCCTTGTCCTTCTGTACAGTACAGGAGGGTCTAGTGCTAGGGTTTATAAGTGCTTGCTATAAGTTTTGAGCAAGTGCCGGGCTGAGAAATGAATGGCTTGAGTGCTTAAGTTGAAAGTTTGTCTAGTTCCAAGGGAAAAATTGAAGAGGAGGCTTTGTGGAACCAGGAATAGTTTTACCCTAGCTAACCGGCGCTGCCTGGTGCGCAAAACCAGGCAAATATGGTATTTATAGCAGGGGAAATGAAAGAGATATAAATTAGCCCAAAATGGCCAATAAACTACTAATTTCTGGGCTGAAACCACTCCTCCAGGGACAGAGAGGATGTTCAAAGCTCCCCTCTCTCGCAGGTGAACAAATATACATACATACACACATATATATATATATATATAGATATATTTTTTTTTCCCCCCCAGAAAATAAAGCAGATACACTCAAAAAAACAGTTTGAAAGCACAGAAAAGGATACTTATTGTTATACATCGCAGATCAGAGTTGTAGTCAATGCCCCCAGTAATAAAGTAGGAAGAAACACAAATAAAGTAAAAACATCCTTTAGATCCTGGGGAAACTAAACAGAGCTGGGGAAGCAACAGAAAAAACAGAGTCTGAAGAGGAAGTATTCAGAAGGATGGCACTATGAGAAAAAGTGTTCAGAAAGGAAAGATCCAGGATAGGTCTCCAAGACTCCTCTTTCCTGGGGACCAGAAACATTCTGGAATAAAACTCTAAACCATTCCTGGTCTGTGGAACTTACTGAATGGTATCCTGGTCTAAAAGACTCTGCAAAACCCCTGTAAAATCAGGAAGGTGTTTTGCAGGAGGTTGAGGGATACCGGAAAAGAAGGGAAAGTGTTTTCCAGGTCATAAAGTAACCTTGCTGGATAATGGATAGAACCCAATAGTCTGTGGTGATCTTTTACCAAACTGGAAGAGACAGAGAAAGCCTGAGGGACAAGGGAACCTGGGTAAGAGAAAAGGAGGGCAGAAATCCTGTTGGCTGCAAACTTGTCAGGAAAGGACTGTTTTAGGGGCCTAGGCATCTGAGTAAACCTAAAACAAAAAACACACCTAGGAGCCTTCTTACCCTTAGAAAACTGTCCAGGCAGTCTACGCCCAAATCCAGTCTTCCTTGGATAGCTCCTCTGAAACTTGGGAATGGGTAAGACAAAGATGTGCTTCAAATTTTTCATGACCTTACCTTTATCCTGCAAGGTCTTAAAAAGCTCTGCCACAGCAGTTCCAAACAAATGCTAGTTATCCAGAGGAGCATCCAGAAGTTTTGCTTTGATATCATCTTGGCAAGGCTTGAACATGAAGCCAGGAACAACGCATCATCACACAGCCAGAGGCAGCAGCCCTAGAGGAGGCATCAGCTCATCATTTAGAGGGATGGGAAACTTGAAAAGTAGAACCTAGTATGTAGAAAGTTGAGGCCTTACCCTCACAGTCAGGCATATCACAAACAATCTTCCCAATCTGCGAAAGAGCAGAAAAAATGTACCTTGTCATACAGGTCTGGTAATTGACAGCCCTAAAGGCTAATGTAGCATATGTGTATACTTTCTTACCAATCCTTTCCATAGCTCTACTGTCTTTATCCGAGGACAGGAGCATGGAGAAGGGCAACGGCCTAGAAGGCTTATCAGTAGACACAGAAATCACTGATGGATCAGACGAAGGGCTCTTGTACGAGAACCTGTAGTCATCTGACACCTTATAGAACCTGTTAAGTTTTCTGGGAGATGGAGGATGGGAATCCAGTGCCAGGGAAACAGCAGAGAAAGTATCCAGTAGAGCTGCCAGCACAGGAAGGACAGCTGAAGGTTTAGGAAAACTCATTTGTAACAATTCTTAATATCTTTTATGGGCATCTGACAACTGGGTGCAATCCCATTTGAAATGCTCCATCATATGCAGGACCATGCCTCGAAAGCTCCCCTAAAGGAGAATAAGGACTGACAGATCCTCCTTCTTCAACCCATCGTCTAAAGAAGAATACAATTCAGAGGAACAGGCTAAGAAGTCAGTATCAGAGGCAGAATCCTTGTCCGAGGACTCAGGGTCTCTTGCCCTTTTGGGGATAAAGGAACAAAGGGGGGCACAAACCAAAACCCCCCTAAGAAGGATTCAAAGCCATTAAGGCTTTGAACAAGGCCTTGAGTGAAGTCCTGCAATTCTCTCTATGGATCCCTGGCAGCTGACACCATGTTTAGACTTCTGCCTTTTCTTTAAGGGGGACATGCGACCTAATGAAATGGGCTGGTTCAGACCCTGGCTGGATTCAGTCAAGGTACCTGGCACCTCTTCCCTAACAAGGATCTGAGGAATCCCTTTAGGCCCCTTGGAGATAATCAGCCATAGTTCCTCCTCAACGTCCATGGCAGACATCTACAAAGCATCTGAGGATGTGTGAGAAGCAGGTTCAGTGCCGGCCTCCAAGAAGGCTGTGGCAAGAGAAACCCATGGTAATACCAGACTGTCCTTTGGGTTCTCACTCACCTCAAGAAAGACATCTGGTGGAGGTTGGACAGCAACATGCTCAGGCCTAGACTTCTTGTCCTTCTCCTTGAGTGGCAGCTGCACCTTGGGGCGAGCAGAGTCTGCTATGGTATCTTAGGCCAAGAACTTGCGATGCTGGTTCTGAAGATAAACTGAAAGAGAAGAAAGATGGTTACATAAAGTGTTGGGTACCAACGCTTAAGAGATGGAACACTGAGTGTGGTCGTGAGACTCACCTAAGCAAAACAGGTACCCATCGTGGCAGTCCTTGTTGGAAATCTGCCTCCCACACTGACACTTCCCTTTCTTGGATAGCAAGTAACCCACTGAAAAACAGAATAAAAAGAAAAAGAAACCCCAGCAAGGTACTTATCTTGAAGACATAAGCTCAGTATGACCAGCAAAGTGAATGCATTCAGACCAATGTAAAATAATGGTGTTTGGACTGGCAGAAACAAAGTTTGAGGTCGGAAGCATTTGTACATCACTTTTATGCCCTATGCTTGGTGGGAGCATATGTCTGATGTATGGTGCTTCTAAGTAATTAAGGCTTTGAAATACGTTGGGCTATTCTTGGGAGGAGATCCCACAGGTGATGAATACTGCAACAGTGACTTGGAATGACATTTATAATTACTGAAAGTAAAAAAAAGAAAAAAAAAATCTGAGGATTGCATTACCTTCTTGGTGAGGGAAAGATCATCTTACGAAACAAGACAAAGGCAAATGATTTGAAAATACAAAAGGCTAACCACGGGTATTAAGCAATGTTATAAAAGCAGTGAGCTAACCAAGATCTAAGGGATTTCTTTTCCTGACCAGTAACCAGAAGGACTACCACTGTTACCTCACCTTAGACATATCCTACAATGGAGTACAGCTGAATTACATTGGACTCTGGAAGGTTTCAGATGTGAAATAGAAGTACTCACTTCCAGCAGGGCTCCCTATTACACTGTTGCAGATGCAGGTTGTCGAATGGCATCTTTGTCAAACTGAAAAGTGCGAAAAGGCAAAATAGCGAAGTGGCTTTTCAGCAAATTCTTTCCCTGGGAAAGAATTTGTTTGGCCGTTTTCGCTACTTTGCCTTTTCAGCACTGTAGTGCGATTTCAGAGTTGGTATATTTAAGTAGGGGGTGTGGGGGGGCACAGCCCCCCACATTATGTAATGTTTTACAGTTTTTTTTTGTTTGTTTGTTTGTTTCGGAACAGTGTTTTTTTTTCCTTTGGAAAAAAAATCTCTGTTCTGAGGTTTCGACGTTGCAAGCTTTTGCTTACATGGGGTCGATTATGTGTCGTTCGCTCTTCTGAGCATGCAATATCATAATATAGACCCTCCAGCAGTACCTTTTCCCAGTTTTTATTCTGTTCTGGTACAGTGGTACCTTTGTAGCAGCACCAACTTTTATGTATTTTTTATTTAATCTTTTGTTGACAGGGTTAGTTACACTAGGCTTGTAGCCTCTTTTCAGGGGAGACCCAAGCTGGTCTTTATAGTTTTAGGGGAAGTTTGGCCACAGCATCAGGGAACTTCCTCTACTCTTTTTGACAGGTGCCATGGGATCTTTTACATACAGAACTACCACAAACTCAAGTAGATTGGTCCTTGGTTTAATATCTCATCCAACACAGCATCAGGGAACTTCCTCTACTCTTTTTGACAGGTGCCATGGGATCTTTTACATCCAGAACTACCACAAACTCAAGTAGATGGGTCCTTGGCAGCAGCGGCCTTAGGTCAGCTGGTGCCCTAGGCAAAAGGGCTCCACAGTGCCCCCCATACCACCCAGGTGCCCCCAACCTGGTCTACCTACATCAAATAAATACTGGAAAAGCGCCCCCTGCTACAGCGGTGCCCTAGGCGGCCGCCTAGTTGGCCTATGCCTAAGGCCGGCCATGGTCCTTGGTTTAATATCTCATCCAAAGGGTGGCACATAGTTCAGTTGAGGAGGGGCATTATGTAGCAAACATTATACACGGGGTTATGCTCAGGTCTCTGATTGTAACCATATTATTATGTCTTCAAGACATAGATGACAAGAAATTTGCTCAAGAGGTGAAATTCTGGCATCCATTTTGAAAACACATAATAACTGGAGACGTGGTCATAACTCTTTGTAATGCATGGAGTTTTACCCACTCAAAAGAAAAAAAATGCAAAGTGTTCTACCAGCTTTGAAACCCATTAAAGCACTTAATGAGTGCTGTCACATACACAACAAGCAAATATAAGTTGAAGAGAAAATCAAGGACAGTTTACTTACTTAAATAAATTACTTCTGTAAACATCCCAGAATGAAAATATGAGGCAAGATATTTAGGGACATTTGCGAGTGAAACAACTTCCCTTTCATGTATAACAATTGTTATGGCCAGGTCTCATGCTGTAGAAGCTATTTACAGGTTTGTCTTTTATCCGATTTTGGGGCACAATCACTGTGCTCCATCCTTTATAATATTCTTGGAGGTGCTTGTTACTGTTGCAAGTATAAGGTTGGGATATTTTGTACTGTGAGGTTCAATAAATGGTTGCTTGCTCCTTCTTGAGACTAGGAAAACACTTGTTGGGATCCCAGGTTTATTGTATGCTTCTGTGATGGTGGGGGAAGTCAAGATCTGAAGTGACAAGTTTCATTTGCAAATATACAGATTAACTAAGGTGGAAGCACGAAAAATATCAATACAATCCTGGCTTCAGTCCTCAAAATATAAAACTAATTAGTGACATTAACTCCACCCACAAGAACAAAATAAAGAGATTAGATGTGAGTATATTTCACTCATAGTCTTAGGATCATAAGAGGATACTAGGTTATCGACCCGGAGGTCATTTCAAGCCTAGCCGTTTCATCAGAATATAATATCATGGATACTCTAGTCAATACTCATGATTGTATTCAGTAATGACTGCCCATGTCCAGGAGGGTTGTGGGGTGCTATCCCCTGTAAGAATTTACGGTGCCCCATCCACTCGTCCAGGTTCCTTAGTTAAGTCATAAAAATGCAAGACAAAAAAAACCCCAGAAGGTACTGAGTTCAGTATTCCCAGTCTAATCAAAAGGTTTGTCAGAATTTGTGGCCTGATTGAAAAATGGTGACATTTCCTGTGACAGTCACAGAAATGTACACAGATAGCCATGACTGCTACAATGAAAATACATCAAATATACAATTTATATTAGAGGAAAGCTTCAGTGTAGCTCTCAAGTATTGTGATCAAGCTGTCTTTCACTACTGAGGCCTACAAACCTACAAAATAATCAAAGAAAAACAGAAACATGATCTGACAACAGTTAAGGATTAGTTGGCCTAAGCTCTCAAATTCTTTGCTCAAGATTCAGAGACAAAGACAAAAATAATGAGAGAAACAAAGGCCCAAAATCAGATACAATTTTTAATTTCCTTAATCCATTTACAAAGTTAACAGAATAACAGGTTTTGCATCAACATATATTTTCTGGACAATAAATATGAAACTGTAAAGTCTGGCATTACTGACTGACTGTAACCCTGATAAAATTACCAGAAAATTAAACATTTAACAATGGACAGTACAAAAATATTAAGTAATAACAGGGACATTCAGCAAAATCACACAAAGCTGAGAGCTATAGTCTGCAATTTTTCATACCTTATGGTTAATCTGCTCAACATAGTAAACAGCTTTTTCCTTTTATTCTTCCAACCAGCATAACGATTGCTTCATGTTTATTAAATAGATTTTTGCCTTTTTCACTGCTTTTGACATTGCTATCTCTTCATGAAGACTGATTCAGTCCTTTTGCAAAAAATATTTGTAAGTTCGTACCTTTGAACATCAATCTTAAATCCTACAGACCTTCAAACCAATTTGAATGCCATCAATCCATTATGGTATCCCTTTGTGATAAAGGCAGATTTGTTCTGAAGCTTATTCAATAACCCTGGAAGATGACTCCTAATGTCTGCTCATTTTTTTCCTGTTAATGGTAATTTTTACATTTAGGTTCACCAATACTTTCTTACTACCTCCTTACAACTGTTGAACTTCCTGCATTGACTTCTAAGTAGAAGTGGATGAGATGCTGCCCTACAGATCACAGAGAGATCACCTATTAGTAACTTAAGTATGAACGTTTCTGATGCCCTTCTGAACAACATGAAGTTTCTAGTTGTATGACATTTTCAGTACAGAATTATACATATTCAAGTTGTTTCTGGTGCTGTTTGACAATTTCAGAATGTCGCACTGTATTCATTAATGTGTCACTGAGATATGATGTGATGCAGTGATTTTCCCTGAGTGGATAGACAAACTTTCTTATTTCTCCCTTTAGCTTGTCACTGTGTGTTTTCAAAATACTTCCCCTTGTCATCATACTTAACCTGGATTCACAGTTACTCACCTAAATCTGTTGAGACCTGCAAAGCAATTACAGCTACTGAGAATTACATTTAGGACAAGCATCACCTAAGCATTAAGGATACATGCTTTAGCCTGCTGTACTTACATGCATTCCCTTCTATAAAAAAAAATAGCTAGAAACAAAGGAAAGATGACCACAGTCATACCATTTGAAAGAAGAACTGAAGGAAGGATGATCCAAATACAAATCCTGAGAAGACAACTGACTATTACAAGGCCAGAAGACAAATGGATATTTGCATTTCCCATGGCCCCAGTGATGAATAACTAGAGATGGAAGATACTACTCCTGAGCCAATTTCTCTCTCTGTTGGAACATAATTGGTACACTAATCACATCTCTGCAAAGCCCCCTGAAATACTGTCTATCATGTCTGTGATGGCCGCACACAGGGTGACCCTGAAAAGGGGTATGTATCTTAAGAACTCTAAAAACTCTGCACAAGATACCTAAAAATCAATAATTACTAGAGTACTGCATACTGGTTTGAAGCTAAACCGTTGTTGAAGTACAGAACACTACTATCAAGTTATAGTGCCTTTACGGTACACACGTAATTAACAACAGTAGCAACACGCTGTTAGTTACTACTGTAACCAAATTTCAGCACTGAATAATTCCATGTTATTGCCTCCCCAATTATATAGCTGCCTTGAAATGTATAGCACGTCTATACTCTTATGTGCATCTGCAAGGCATGCACAAGTAAGAGCAAGTTTTTATGTGATAATGTCTTTTCTGTAACACTACAATGTAGTAAAGTTAGACTTTTAAGACGGCTATACACTATTAACTTCACGTTGGTTACAGGTTTCCCAGAGTGAAAACTGCAATTATGAAAAAAAGCCAATAAAATATATCAAATTAGCTACTATTCCACTACTGGCTAGTAATTACACCATCTGAATGACAGAAGGAAGATATTTGGACAAAGTAACAGAATATCAACAAGAAAAAGACAAGGGAAAAAAAAAACTCCAATTGTGAAGGACCTTGTAGCTGCAACCAGTTCAAGCTTTAGCTATGGTACATGAGATGGCTTCCAATAATTTAGAGGGAAAAAAATAAAGCAATGTAGTCAGAAGTGTTTAAAATAAGTAAAACACCAAATGACTATATACAATCAAATAACATAAGACTGGAAAAAAATAGAAGGAGCTTTAAAAAAGCTATTCACATGAGCTAATAAGACTATGAAATTTAGAGGCAGAAATGTGAGGCTAAGTATGAGGTTTCTCAAGAAGGGCAGTTTCACAAAATAGTAGAGTTAAAAATAGACTGCTTAGAGAAAACCCAAGATTTTCTTCTGTGCCAGATAAACTGGAAGGACCATACTGAGTTAATTTTATGAAAGTACAGATAAACAAATGGACTGGTGCTTCACAGCAAGATTTGTTAACTATGAGGGCACATCGAGTGTATGTAGCAAATTTGATAATGAGAAAGCACCCAAGGACTACATTAGTAAAGATTTGATCATACTAACAAAAAGAGTTACTTCAAACAAAATTGTGTCAGAAAGAAAAACTATTAAAATTGGGGTCAGTGGTGTGTTTGGGGAAAGTAATTATCCACTGTACACCAGGCAGGAGAGAAGCAAGTTTACCCCAGCAATCAGGGAATGTCAACAGGCAGGTGTGACATTCAAGTTGCTGTACCCAGCTGACTTCAGAATATTTTTTTTCTGGCAGATCAAAGACGTTTTGGATGCAAAGCAAGCTAAAAGGGAAAATAAAAAAAAGTTAAGCCAGCCAGTAGAAAGGGACTCTGCTTCTCATTCTTATAATAGCAAAGCCCAAAGAGAGACTTCATCAATGAAATGTATTCCACTGTTCTAAAGGAAAATGTTTTAGTGACACAATAAAATGTACAAGAGTTGACGAGAAGAATCAGGAGTAAATTTGGACTTGAAATACAGACTGGTGATGGGAGATGGAGATGATCAGGAAGAATCCCAGCAATAGTATAAAATGAGTAAATAAATGGGAGACTGTAAAGCATCAATCCCATTAGACATGGAATTAGACATTTGAAATGTGGTTTTGCAACAAGAAATGTCTGAGAAAGACTGGAATTTTGTTGACTTCAACTGGTGGATGAACTGTAAAGCATATACCCCTACTTTATGTGACTAATATTTAGGTCACTGAAAGGAATAAAGAACAAACTGTAAACAAAACTTTATGTTAGAATGAGTGTTTTTTTTTTTTAATGGATGAGTGTTCTTGTTCTAAGTCTTTATTAGAACAAGAACACTTGCCCATCTACTTAGTTTACTGAATAACCTACTTAAAACTTTAACAATGCGTCTTTATTTCTCCCAGAAAGAGGGCATCATAGAGAGTGTCTGCTAGATCTGCTAACTTCAGTAATTTTATCTAGACTAATCCTTTGTACTCTGTTTCTCGTTAGTCCTGTCATCCTCTGGGTCACAGGCAGGATACCAGACCTGACTTGAGATTTCTGGATTACCTTTGTTTTCTGTTTTATAGGTGTGGATGTGTAGATTAATGTCCTTAGTTTAGGCTACAGGTAAGTGTTTTTTATTAAGTCAATTGGTTAGAAAAAAAAGAAAATGATGAAAGGCATGAGAAATGGTGGTTTGCCATTTACAAAATCATTAGATATTTTTTCCATTAGGAAATGTTCAAAGTGGAAGAAACGAAGTCTACAGATGCAAGCAATTATCCATGAGAAGTCTGAATTGTGAATGAAATTTACAAATTCTTTCATGCATCTATAAGTTTACTACCTTTTTTTAATTACCAACTGTATTCACTCAGAAATGAGCCATTTGCCAGTGCAAGCAATTAATCATGACACATTTGAAGAGGTAATCATTTAATATGTTGAGCCCACATGAGTGAGTCCTGAAATAAAAAGTCTGCATGACAGATATAAAGGACTTGCACACACCAAGTGTGATATGGCTATTTATTTGAATATTCCTTTTTCTCTAAGGTATGCCGATCAAGGAGTATGGGGGTCTTGCCTCCTGCAAAAAACAAGTTCACTCTTCTCCTGCAGTTTTGGTCTTTTATTTTTCAGTCTATCAGCACTTGGTGTATACTTAGTGTATAAGTGCTGACATTTCAATAGGGAGCCACTTGATCATCATTATGATGACAGAAATATACATGGTACAGTGTAACTAACATTTAATGGTACATTGATAAGCAGTTCAGTGTGACAAATAAATTAAGTTTTAAACTGTGGGAAGTAAATAAGTTTTATCAGTAGTGACCTCCCTAACAGCCTTAATACTTTACTTCATTTAATGTAAAAATGCACAACTTTTTTTTAATTACAAGCAAGCCAGTGATTTGTTTTTTCTGCAGTCTAAAAGTTAATGTTTACTGAGAACATGCAAGCTACTTTTCACATCTGGAAGGGGAATAAATTCAAGAAAGGAGACACCAAACAGTGTAACTGAGAGCAAGCATGTACTTTACCATGGGTACCCTTAATTTTGGAATAGGTAATGCCTGTGCGTACAGCCATCAATGTGGGACAACTGCTCCTATTGGGGGGAGGGTAAACATTTTTTGAAAATGTACATATTTTGTTTTTGTAGTAAGTTAAAAATGATGGGGGTTCTGAAAAGCTGTTTTTTATGTGACATAGGTTCATATGAGATGAAAAGAAAGAAGCAACTGTAAAAGAGAACAGCTAAGCAAACATTAGCAAGTGCATGTAAGTTAAAAAATGGAAATGTACATTCCAAAGTACTGTCATTTATAATACCTGCGAGTAAAATAATAATGTCTTATCTGCCCATATTAATCAACTTCCAGCTGGAACTTGATTTACAATAGTTTAGATATACCACTGAACCTAGAAAGGAAATATAAATCTAAAGAAATATATGAATACACTTGGTATAGAATATGTGAATATGGTAGCAGGAACTCAGGACAAAATTTACATAACATTCCCCTAGGTGCAATAACTGAGCTAAACTGCATGGGAATTACATTTTATAGGAACATGTGTATCTAATTCAAGCTTTGACATACATCTAATGACTATTTCAGACCACAGACAGATAAAAACAAAGAAAATATGCAAGATGGTGAAATAAAAATAAGGCACTGGTCCTTACCTTTTTAAAAGAGAGAAATTTAGGGACAGGATAGTGGAAATGGTGTGAGAGTTATTAGACAAGAAAAATTCTGCAGAAGGGATAACTAGGAAGTGGCATAAAATGAAAAATAGGATAGAAATATGACAAAAAGATGTATGGAAAAAAAAGTAACAGGAATTATTTAGAGGGGTTGACAAATGTTAAAGTAGTGAAGAAGAAGGGGGATCTCACAGAACAATAAAAGGAACAACTGCAGAGTGCTAAATGGAAAATAAAGTAGTATTTGTATGCTCACTAAAGCAATTATATAAGTCAGCACTAAAAATTAAAAGCACTACACCCTCACTCCCCACTGGCCCTTGTTTTCAATTATTAAGGAATTCCCAATATTATTCTAGCATGTCCAAAGGTCAGTTGTTAATCTCCTCTCCGGTCCAGCTGGTGAATCTGGGAATCTTGAGGCAATGTTACAACTGCCTCATGTACACAGACAACCCTCTACTCCTCCCAAAATGTAAAAATGCACAACTTTTTTTTTATTAAAAGCAAGCCAGTGATTTGTTTTTTCTTCAGTCTAAAAGTTAATGTTTACTGAGAACATACAAGCTACTTTTCACATCTGGAAGGGGAATAAATCCAAGAAGAAGAGAGACCAAATTCCAACACATGTGAGAGATGCAACCATATAGTCAAACTGGAGGCTAAGCTCTCTCAACTCAGTACTGGCATAACCAGTCAGGAGGAGAAGGAAACCACACTCACTACAATTCCAGTCTCACATAGACCTACCACGACAGGAAACCAAACACATAATCACACAAAAACATACTCAGAGGCTCTAAATAAAGATCTGCCTAAGCAGCAGAGACCTCCAAAGCAGACACCCAAGCAACCGCTACCCCAAAACAAAACATGTGCAACACGTATCTCACAAAGCCAGTGTGCTGAACAGTCACAGCCCTTAAGACTAAACAACACACCTGATATACTTGTAATAGGTGACTCTATCGTCAGGCACACTGACATCCCGCTCACCAGGCTGAACAAGGAGAGGGTCATGGTGAGCAGCCTGTCGGGCGCTAGGATCCGCCACATAACACAAGCACTCAGGTCACTCCAAGGCAAGTACAAATATGACTCAGTCATTGTCCATGCTGGTGTGAATGACCTGAGGACGTACCTCCCTGGACTACATGAAAAGAGACATAAAGGAGCTCTCTGAGCATGTAGCCCAGGCCGGTATGACCCTGACCTTGAGTAGCATCTTACCCTCACCAAGAATGATGCCACAATATGAAGATAAGATGATCAATTTCAACAATTGGCTTAAGTACTGGTGGCATTCAAAGGGGATCCAATGCCTGTCAGCTTGGGATGATATGCTCGACAAGCCACGATGCTTCGCTAGGGATGGCTTGCACCTGTCACCCCTGGGCTTTCGGATATTGGCAAAGGCTCTTGCTATCCCCATAGTGCCTTTTTTAGGCAAGGCTCAAAAGACAAACCCACCTAGATAGGTATCACAAGGGATAAGAAACTAAGAGTAATGCTACCCAATGCCAGAAGTCTAAACCTCAAGATGCACGCACTCGAAACTCTCCTTAGCATGGAGAACATCGATATCTGTGCAGTAACAGAAACCTGGTTCAGGGCTCCCGAGAGCACCCCAGCACTACCAGGTTATACCTCATACCATGCTTTTCGGCCCCAAAACTTGGACCGAACCACAAAAGGAGGGGGAGTATCGATATTCATCAAAGATACCCACACCTCCAGGTTGGTGGCAAAGCACGAAGCATCAGAGACTATCCATGTGCAACTAACAGTGGGTAAAACTGCCTTCCAGTTTATAGCCTGCTACAGACCACCCTCCCAAACCCAGGAACCCCACTCGGCCTTCCTGAGAACACTGAAAAATATGAAGGTCTCTCCAAACATCATTATATTGGCGACTTCAACTACCCAAACACAGACTGGAAGCATTACTCTAGCTCCAACACCCTAGCCCAAAGGTTCCTAGAATTTATAAACTCAAATGCTATGGAACAACTTGTTACCACTCCCACAAGAGGGGAAAACATACTGGGCCTGATCATCACCAACATGGGGACTCTGCTCCAGACCAGAAGTGTATCCCTCACTGGTAAGATAAGACCATAAACTAATCTCACTGGATATTCACATCCCGACCCCACCCCCTGCCCAGAAAACCACAGTGAAAAACTTCTCTAAAGCAAATTTCACACGCCTCAAAACCGAGGTGGAATCCTTCAAAGCCCCCGGGCCTGTGGAAAATATGGCCCAGACCGCAGAATCCTTTATAAACGCATTCTATGAACACCTTCAGGAATGCATGGATCATGCGATCCCAAATAAAACCAAGACCCAATCCTCCAAAGCCAGACGTCCTGTCTGGTGGACTAACCATAAACAAACTATACAATAGAAGGAGGAAGCTACTAAATGATAGAGCAAAATCCCAAAAAGGAAGGCATCACTGATCAGTATCAGCAAAAAACTACGGGCACTCATAAAATTGTCTAAGGCCAGCTTCGAGAGAAAATTGCACAGGACACTAAGGATAATCACAAGGCTTTCTTTAGTTATGTTAGGAACCTGGGTGGTAATTCCCAGATATGCTCAGAATTAGTCCAAAATGACAAAAAATACACTGAACCCACAGACATTGCCAACATCCTAGCTGACAGGTTCAGCGCAAACCCCCCCCACCCCCCACCCCACCAAAACAGCAAATATCTATCCCAGCAGAGTGCTTCCCCCCCTGACATCTCAGATGCTCAGGTAAGAGCCGCCCTCTCCAAAGCAAAAAACACAGCACCAATGGGACCAGACGGTGTCCCGGGCTGCGTCCTACATGAACTCCAAGAAGAGCTAAACCCAAACATAAAACTACTGTTTAATCTCAGCCTTACTACAGGATATGTGCCCAAAGAGTGGCGTAAAGCAACAGTGGTCCCTCTCCATAAAGGTGGTGCCTCAACGGATCCTGGAAACTATCGCCCCATAAGCCTGACTAGCTTGGTCTGCAAAGCTATGGAAAGGATCATCATGGACCTCATAAATAAAGATATTGGGGACCTACAGACACTGGATCCTACCCAGTTCGGCTTTGTTAAGGGCAGATCCTGCCTCTTAAACCTGGTTGATTTCTTTGAAACAGTCACCAAGGCCATTGACGAGGGGAAGGTGATCCACACAGCCTACCTGGACCTCGCAAAAGCCTTTGATACAATACCCCACTCGGGCATTACAGATAAGCTCACCAGCTTAAATATAAACCCCTATGTCATTAGATGGATTGCAAACTGGCTCAAGGACAGAACCCACATGGTTAGAATTGCTGGAGCCATGTCAGACTCCAAACCAGTTACAAGTGGTGTCCCACAAGGCTCAGTCCTGGGACCTCTCTTGTTCGGTATATATTTCTCGGAGGTACAGGCCAACACAGAAGGACTGTGGCTGACCAAGTTCGCAGATGACTGCAAACTGGGCGCCATAATCGACTCTCCAGCCGACACAAGCATCCTCCAAAAGGGCCTCATAGAAACAGACAACTGGTGCCAGAGCCATGGCCTCAAGTTAAATGCCAAAAAGTGTATAGTCATCCCCTTTGGCAAAAACAAAGTGCCCAAATTACCACATAAGTGGTAATCCATTAAGTACAGAAGAAGTAATTAGGGACCTGGGGACCCAAGTTGATAGCAATCTCTCATTTGACAACCAAGTGGCCAAAGTGGTTAGAAAAACATTTTATATAGCCCACCTAATCATGAAGGGATTCACATCTAGATCAGGGGAGGTCATTGTGCCTCTTTACTCATCCCTCATCAGGCCCATAATTGAGTACAATGCCCCTTTTGGGATGTACCTTACCAGACACCTGCAGCAACTGGAAAGACCCCAAAAGTACCTCACCAAGAGGATCAAAGGGCTCAAACAGATGCCATATGCTGCCCGGTTAAAGAAACTCCAGCTCTACTCAGTGGCATACTGCCTGTTCAGAGGCGATCTGTGCTTGACGTATAAAGCCATGTCCAACCCGGAATTAATGGACATGCTGCACCTCAGAAAATCCAAATCCCATCGAGCTTCACGCTCGAGAGACTTGAACCTCAGCACTGAAATAAATAGGACATGCTGGAGGGACAGATTCATAACCCAGAGGCTCCCTTCACTCTGGAATAAAATCCCAGTCCAGGTTAGGCAGAGTCCCTCATTGACTCTTTTCAAGAGGAATCCTGATGAGTGGATGGGAGATCATAGGTTTACCCCGGGTATCACTTCTGTGTCACTGTTAGACAGAGGCACAGTATACTAACTTCGAAAAAGGGCATAGCAAAATAAATTTAAAATGGGTGGCGAAAGCCAAACACATTCTGGCTAGGCTTATAAATGCCCTAGGGCAGATAGCCTAGTATGAACCTATGAACCTATGAACATGGGTTGACAAAGGTTGCAGCTAAGAAACTATTTTTGATAACAGTGGAAATTACTTAAGACAGCAAAAGGCAGAAAGAGTTGGAGTCATACTTAGGCAACTTATGACATAAAACCAGAGATCACATAGAGGTGTAAGACATACTTCAGAAATTTTATGAAAATTTGTATAAATCAGAGGAATGTGGAACTAAGAAAAGGCACAAATGGAAATATCTGTGGAAGACTTAACAATGCCCAGATTAAAAGAAGATAAGGATCAGCAGTTAAGAGCTAAGACAGAAAGAGTTGAGATGAAAGTAGTGATGTATAATCAATCAACAAGACTTTTTCTAGGAACAGAGAGTATTCCAGTGGAAGTTTAGAAGGGAAGGAAGAAATTGATAAAGATCTTGAAGGCTTTGTTTAACAGCATTTTAAAAGAGAGGGGATACACCAGCATCTAGGGTCCACTTCATAAAGACACATATCTACTTGGTTTACATTAACAACTTCGCAAATAACATGTGCGACTCATCATATATCCGACTCTAAAGGTCGGAAACTACACTTTCAAATGCTGAAAACACCGAAAGTGCTAAAAACCAAATTTGACATTCTGGGAATGTCTAATGTTTTCAAAACACCCAACATTTCCGGATGTCTCCAAACACCACTATGCAGGGGCAGCAAGTCCCCCTGCAATCCCCACACCCCATGCTAATTTAATATACTAACTCCAAGATTGCACTACAGTGAGGGAAGGGGTACATGTTCCAATCCCCATTGTAGTGCAATCTACACTCAGAATGCTTAAGTGAATGCACACTGGCATTCACTCAGTTTTGATTTTGGCAATTCATAGTTCGTTATTACGAACTTTTGAAATCGTACTGTCGCACATCTGGTCAACCTTATGAAGGTAAACTGTCTATTTTAAACCACAATTACAAAGTGTATATGTCTATACTAGCTTAGAAATGAAAAATGAGTTGTCATAGTTGACTGACATGGATTAATTTGATTTTGTTGAGGGGAGACAAACATTTAACATTAATAGAACAATGATGATCCAGGGGGAAGCAAAATGTAAGAACATACTGCTGTTGTTAATGGGTCTTGATGCAGATAAACATTTTGGTAGAGTTTGGGGTTTTATGAATATAGCAATGGTAGCATTTGCATTCCCTGACAGAATAAGAGGGTTAATGAAGAGGGTCTGTGAAAAGCCAGAGGCAAGTATTAAGGTGGGAGGGTTTCTTTCTGACAAGCTGTGTTAGAACAGAGTAACAAGACAGGAGTGCCCTCTTTCCTCTTTGTTATTTGCTGTATTAGAGCCACTGACAAAGAAAATAAAGGGGTCAGAAATTCAAGGATATAAATGGTATGGTAGTCATGAAAAGTTATCTTTATTTGCAAATGATGACATTTTGTACTTGAACAATCAAGAAAATGACACTTCAGTGCTGTGGAACATTTTGAGACAGTTTCAGGTCTTTTCAGGATATAAAATTAATGAAGATAAAACATACAGAGTACTTTGTCAGAAATGTTGGGTGAACAAGGATAACTAAGGAAATGCCTAGACATAAAAAGGCCATACTAAATTTAACGTTACTGGCTGTTAAAAAAAAATCATTTACTAGAAAATGGAAACCAAACTCTAAACTAACTGTAAACTTAAGTACTGGATATTGAAATAAAAGACCTGGAACTGGGATCTTTTAGAAAAGGGAAGGAGCGAACTGCATAGTAATAAATCAAATTTGTGGGAAGAATACATGCAGAATAATCTTTAGGAGGAAAAGTGAGGCTTAAGGGAAAGCAGGAACAGACTAATTTGTCTAATGTTAAGAGGGAATAATTGTTAAAAAGAAAACATGTATACTCCATGAAAACCGTGAAAATGTCACTATGGCTTGTTCTACATTCTATTAATTTACTTGTACCTAGGTCACTGTTTAAAATGCGACTCAATAACTATGTTTAAAATGCATGAAAGTCAGTTTTAGCTCTCTTCTTTTCACTTTGCAGTGCAATAGTTTAAGCAGAAAATGGAGCTTAAGCACCTTAAATCTTGTCCTACAAAAAGTTTACAGGTACCATTCCAACTTGCATTCCTTTCCCACTTCCATATATCAAGTAGGAACACACTAGGATACTCTATCTGCTTTTCCTCCCTATATCCAGATATAAATGGTAGGCAATGTTAACTACTCTGATTGCTTGCATTCCCTCCATATATCTTAAGATAAAGGTTATGTACTCCACCCACCTGTATTCAATCTCTACATCCAGAAAGAAAAAAATATTCACTTCAGACCATAGTAACCATCTATATTTTCCTACCCACACTGAAACATAAAGCCATCCAAATGTCATTACTCACCTGCAGTTCACAGCTCACATATGCATTCAAAAGGACCCACAGTTCACTTATAGGTTCATAGGTTCATACTAGGCTAATGACCACCAGGGTCTTTACAAGTCTTGCAGTGCAATCCAACCCAGTTTTGTCCCATAGTTTCTTGGACACCTATATGGTGGGATATATTAGTGAAGAGGCAGCTAAGGGTCATGTGGGGGATATGTCAGCTGGGGATTTATTTATTTATTGTTGACCTCTGTCCATCAGAGACATGGGGGGCAGGCCGGGGTGAATTTGCAATTTCGCATCCAGTGATCAAGATGTATTTTAAACAAGGTCACGAATAAACGCTGCTTCACTAAGATGGGAAGCTTACTCCATAGTGTAAGGATCTTTTGAAACATATATTGGTCCTTCCAGTAGGTTCTTTTTATTTCTCAGACAAAGTTCAGGTCCTTGGATCTAGTGTTCATGGCGTTATTTGTCTTGTAGATGTGCAAGAAATCCATCAGAGTTATATCTGAGGACACTTTATATGCTAGGAAGAGATCGCCTCTCAGTAACCAGTAGGTGACTGAGTACAGACTGAGATAGGACCTTAAGGCGATCTGAGTAGGATACAGTAATCATTACCTGAATTCTCCTGTTGCAAGTGCCTGGCTAGGTACATGGCAAAACAAGGGCTGAGTAGAGTGGTACTATTACTTCCTTGGACCTGGATGCCATACGCTTACTTATGAGTTAGGTGATACAGTAGTATCTTCTTACTATCTTGGCTACATGTTGGTCGAATGCCAGATTACTGTCTGCATATGTTACCAGATCTCGACTACAGGGTCAACTCTTATGGGTGTTTTGCCAGTGATGTAATTAGCTTGGGTGAATGCTTTCACAAAGGGAACTATAATGCTTTTCTTTACACTGAGTTGTAATACGTGCATCAGTATCCCCACATTTAGACATAAAAGCTTCCAGATACCAGCCTACATCTACCTACCTTTTCTCCTTTTTTGGATATAAAGGATGCATATTCCAGGCTATTACTCTAATTTCCATTACCTTGCCACCTCCAGATACAAAGGTTCCACATCCCAAGCCAACATACTCATCTGCGTTTTCTCTCTACGTCTACATATAGAAAGGGAACACTCTAATCTGCTGTACCCATCCACATGCTTTCCCCTCAGGTAAACACACTGATGCAGACATATACAATGCTGCATGCATTGTAGTCCCACCACACACAAAAACAATGTGGCCACACTGCAGGCTGCTGTATCGGCCTTATTAGCTTTAAACTGTCCTTGATTTTTGCCTTATTTATTTTTGCTCTATTCTTTATATATTTTTTATTTTCTCTTAAATCAGTGAGGATTACATTTGGTTAACAATGACTAGAGTTTCACACTTTTTATACTTCAGAAAATGTATGCTGATGAAAAACTTGTTGCTCTATTAACATTCCAAGTATACTGGAGTAATACCTGAAAACTGTCCTTGCTTTTGGCCTATTTCTGGTTTTGTCCCTGATTCTTTAGCAAAGAATATAAAAGCTATGCCTGTATCCCCATTAAAAACCTGCATTCCTTCCTGCACTTTGATTCCTAGGTAAGTTGTTAAAACACAGCTTCCCATGAATCTAAAATAGTAAAGAGACCTCAGACTGGAAGACAGGCTCCCTTCTACAGTAGTGGCACATAATGTTTGTACAGTACACTGATACAGAAACTCCCAATACTGCAGTTAAGGATGTACTTATTACTTAAATTTATATATTATTTATTTAGGGCACAGTGCTGATACTAAATGGACTTCTTTCATCCAACTGGACCTATTTCTAGCTTTGTCTGGGTATAAAACTCCATGCAGATAAACAAACAAATGATCAATATAAAGCATGGAATAACGGACATATAAAATTATGCAGAATTACACTTGTCACCTGCTCACAGGAATGACAGAGTTGAACATCCACAGTGTGCTTAAAACAAGATTTGTATAGCACCCAGAGTTTGCTCACAACTGTAGAGCACATTTCCAGTAGGTGACTTTGCACACTTAATCCTCAATATATGCCATCTCCCTGTGCCAATGACAAAAGCAACGCATATCCCTCACACCACTTTGTGACACTGCATTATATCTTATTTTCACTTACTGCCCTATTTTACTTGCTTTTTGCCACAGCCTCTAATAATTGTGCTTCTTTACTGCCAGCTATACAAGGAACTTTCTTCCCTTTGTGCAGTCATCATGGCTTTGGCAGGTTGTGTCCTTCTTGTTTGCATTTTGCATTTTTTGCAAACCAGTATCTTTTTGCTTTTGTGAAACTATTGTTGGTACTCTGGGTTAAGGCCATTTGATTGCTGATTTTTTTGCCAGCTTTACTCATGTCTCTGGCCATTTGAATATATTTTATATACAAGAAAGTAAATAATAACAATAATAATGTGTATAGGCTGAAATGCACATATTTTACACACAAAGTAAATACAATGAACAGCAGTCTCCATCCATCTCTCTCTCACCCTCTATAAATACACAAGTTACAGATACATGTATGCATGTACATATGAAGATAGATTAACACATATACATATACACATCGATACTATGAAATGTATTTTATATATATACACATATAAAGATAGACATACACACAGATTTAAATGTACTTGATATTTTAATTAAGGTTCAGTTGTGATGTAAATAATTCCACCCCGTTTCTCATTTCCATTGCTTCTGTATAAGGGATTTGTGCACATGAAGTTACAGATGGGCCTGTCATTGTTTCTTTGTTTAATTAAGTAATTCCTTTTTGTTGATCAGGTACATGGGCTGATCCAAAGACCCTTTTCAGCTAGGACCTAGGCCAAAAGGGCAAGAGTTCAGTTTGTTGGATAACACAATAGTCATACATTTTTGGTATAAACAAGACAGTGACTGTTAGCACAACTTGACATCCTACCTCCAAATCTCCCATCTGCAGCTATTCTGCACTGCATACAGTAACTTGGTTTGGTTCTATGGTAACTACATTTTATAAGTACTGCTAATTCAGATAGGCACAGAATAGCAGGTTTTACACAGCTGGCAAATAAAGCTTTTTTCAGTAAGCATTTTGTTTTAGTGGGGGGCTCTAAGGTTGAAATGTGCTGTGCCATTAGACTAGAGTCTAACAGGAAAGAGGTGTGCAATCACCTAACAGCAGCAGAAGTGCATACACTAGGTTTGCTGCCCGCATTCTTTAAACACACAAAATAGCAGGCATCCACCACTAATGTCTTGACATGTTGAAGTAGTTACCATTAAATTAAATGGTAAGACTAATTCTACAGAACCATCTTTTAACTGTAGCATCTGAAAGTTCCCTGAACACCAGATACCATTTAAAAATATTCCAGTGCATTAGGTTCTGTGGCTCTTCAGTAGACAGACATGTAGCTAACAAATACATAGAGGTTACAGTTTGCTGTCAGACGTCAAACAGCACTTTGTGATTTTTATAAATGGCAGGTCAGAGGTCACATCTCGCTGGCAGTCTGCTGATTGAGAGTTCTTTGTGAGGCTCAGCAGCAGAAGCTGACAAGGAGATAAATGGAAAGTGACCCAACACAGTTCAGAGTTCAAGCCAGTGCAGAAACAGCTATGTATCTTAACAGGTGAAAAACAGTACATTAGGAGGAAGTGGAACTGAAGGATATGAAGCCTCATTTTAGAAGTACTTCTTGTACTGTAAAAAAAAACTATTTATTTGCAGATGTCTTTACTTATACACAGTCCTGCAGTTTCTGTTGAAATTCAGAAATTGTTTTAATTTCTGGTTATTCTGGAAGAGGAGGGTTCTTTTTTTTTTTTTTTGCTGCAGCAGACTTCAAAATTTACAACAAACAGCCTGACTGGTTTGGATCATCTTGGCTTCCCACAAAACAGGGCAGTCCAGTCTATTAAATTAGCAGTATGATTTCCACTGGCATCCAGACTACTGCCAGTGTTCCATGGTCCTTTTGGGGTTGCAGGGAGTGAAAAGACCAATAGGTAAAGTTAAAAAAGTTACTATTTTAAGATGCCACTGATACAGCAAGCACTGTAGCATGATAATGGCTACTTGTGTTGTGCACCAGGACCATCCTTATGGCTGCATTGCAAGTTCTGCTGTAACTGTCTTGGGAGGTACATGCAAGTTTCTGCATATATGCAACCTCCCAACCAAGTGGCACATCACTTGCAAACAATGGTAAACTATGCTCTTCTTTCTGTGGCAATGCACCTACACTCCGACAGGTGTCATCACTGCAGCGAGACGAGCTGC
The DNA here is from genome assembly GCF_019279795.1 of Protopterus annectens. NCBI lineage: Eukaryota > Metazoa > Chordata > Ceratodontiformes > Protopteridae > Protopterus > Protopterus annectens. The sequence goes on from NC_056744.1 coordinate 977,986,799, forward strand.
TTCTCTCTGCCCAGTATGGACATGCCAACATTGGGCACTCACTCTCACTCTCCCTGCCTGGTCACAACTGTGACACTACTTCACACATCTGGGTTTCCTGCTCGGACTCCTACGCGGGTAAAACCACTAGAAGACTTCTGGATCGAATTTATGAACACAACTATAAAAGTAGGATAGGAAAATCCACCATACACTGGTGCACAAACATTTTAACAAGCTTTTATTTTTTTTGACATAGACAAAATACATTTAAAAGACACTGGTGGTGATTTTGAAAATGTTTTGAAATACAGGAGTCAATTTGTGAATTAAAGTTAATGCCAATATTGACCCTGGTTTGAATGATTTTATCACTATCACTAGTGTATTAAAGAAAAGGGAGAAGATGTTAAGATTCAGATGAAAACATATCGCAAGTTATTCTTTTCCTTGTATATTTATCTAGTACTTAATGTATTTTTGTTTATGAATTTTCTAGGAGTTGATGTATTTTAAAACATTTTAAATCCTTAAAATGCTTTTAATTTTTCACTTTAAGATCATGGACCATTGCTGCTCAATGTTCAGGTAACTTCTTTCTTGAGATTGGTTGATGAATTGTACCTAATGAGAGGTAGTGTGTGATTAGTTATTAATGAAGAAGTCTCCAGTTTGTATGATATGAAAGTGTTCAATATACTGTTGGATTGTGGGCTACTTTCGGTGCCCGATGTGCTATGGAATTAAAGACCTTGCTGCAAAAACGTTTGCAAGAACAAATTACACTTTCATAATCTATAGTAATGCAAGAAAGGAAGACTGAAAATATGATTGCTGGAATGATGGTAATGCCCATGCATGCCATTTGAAACTAAGTGGTGGGACCTGGTTTGTGTTACAGTTGTGCAGGTTTAGATGTGTATAACAAATGACCATGAGTCACTGAGCAGAGAAAGTGCAGAGGAGAAGGTGATGGCATGCTTAGTACGTCAAAATAAGTGCAATATGTACTGTCTCTATGGCTGGGACAATTTAGTATCATCATGGGGGTGTGCAAATGTGGAAAGGAAATGAGGTATAATGTACTCATGTCTATATTTGAGGATGGTGCCAAGTTGTCTGTCTTTATCGATTAATGTCTTGGGGGTAATTAAGCATGGAGTCTCAGTCATGGCAAGATGACATTAGCTGCTATGTCTGTGTGACTTGCATCACATGGAGAATGAAAAAGTATGTACTCTCCTGTGCCAGTCATCAACAAATGTTTTGCACTAAGTGCATAAGTAATGCTTAAAAAATGGATGTCAACATGCTCACCTTGTGTCACAAGGCTAGAAAGTGTTTGCTAAAGTTGTTGCTACAAAATAAACTTGTCTCCAAGATGATGATGATGGAAAAGTACAAACAAAGACAAATTTGCTTTGCTGAATAAGATGGATAGTGAGGATAAAAGTGCAGCAGACTCTAAACCTGATAACGGTGCAGATCAAATTAAGATAATAAAGAGACTGTCATTGAGGGACGTCCGTGTGTCTTATGAAGGTATAGTGCATGATTTGAGGATTTCAACTGGTTAGTTGAGAAGTTATGCCAAGCAATTGGGGTTGTAGGATGTGAGCAATGGTGAAGACACAGCATGACGCTTTGGTACCACTCAAACAGTCTGCTGGGATAATTTGAAATAAAGCCTGACAGATGTCTGATTCTATGGTTTATACAGAGCACCAGTCCATGAGTCTGTTGAAAAAACTGAAAACGAGAAATTTGCAAGAGAGTGGTGTGTTGTAAGGTGGAGAAGGCTCAGACTATTTGTGATTTATAAAAAACAAGAAGACATTGTAAGCAACTTTTACAAAGCAAACTTGGTTTATTGAAAAGGTGCATAAGTTGCTATTGCCTTTGGTGGAAACAAATTTGGAAGACCATGGATTATACTGGTTTAGTTTCAAGGTATGAGAAAGAACAGGTTCTGTGGTAGTCAGGTGAGAGATGTATATTCCAGGGGTGTCATATTAGCAAACAAAAAGTTAGAAGAATTTTCAGATGTGATGAAATAATGTAACAAGCAAAACGTTAGATATGACTTTTGTACCTGTGTTGAAAGTGTCCAACCCCGTAACCCCCACCCACACATACACACACTGAGCAGTATGCAAGTATTCATGAATGCAAAGGTGACAACAACAAAGTTAGAGACACAGCAGCAGACTGAAATGGATCTTGGAGATATTGAACACTAGTCTGGTGAGGGGGTGTGGACCCCCCTCCCTACTGAAGTACTGCTGCAGGATGAACTTTAACAGCAGCAAGGAAATAATGAGCCTGTTGGAATGACTGTAGTTTACCAACCAGCTTCCATTAGCAGGAGACAGCTTATTTATTTTTTATTATTTATTTATTTTACATTTGTTGACTGGGATTGTCCGACTGAGCTGAAGAGCCCTTTTTCAGCGGAGGCCCAGGGAGAAAAGCTCCAACACATTATACAATTTTCATTATAAATTAGCATTAAACAGCAATGTTACATGATTATAACAAGGCATTAAGTAGCAATACAATGTTATATAGTGTCAATAATCAGGAGTATAGCAAAACTATTTCAAGATGTATAAAAAGAAATATGTCATTAAGATGAATATTGTTTTTGGGGTGAGTGATTACAAAAACCCAATTATATCATAATGCAGTTGCATGAAGGCAAGACAATTACAATAGAATGTTTCTGTGAGGTGATTTGCTTAATAGAGGTTAGAAGACAGTAGAAACAGTAGTCAAGGAAGATTAGAGAGAGCTAGTGAGAAGAGTGAGTTAAGGGCAGAAAGTAGATTAAGGTATGATAAGCAGGGGATGTTTAAGGAGGGAGAGTGCAGTGGCAGGACCAGTGACTTTTAAAGTGCTCTTTGGTGGCTCTCTTAAATTGTTTAGGATGTGTAAGGGTCCTGATTTCTAGTGGGAGCCTATTCCAGGTAAAAGTGGGATGATAGGTGTACATGTTGCATCCAAATTTAAACTTGGGTTTGTTGATTTGTAGTAGGTCTTGGTTAAAGCTTCCGAGAGGTCTGGAGGGAGAATAATGGGAGATGAGAGGGGATAGTGCTGGGCAGTAGGGAGGGTGGTATAGGATAGAATGGATGATCTGGAGCTGAGAGAGAAGAAGCTGGTGGGGTAATTCAAGCCAGTTTAGGTGTTTTAAAGAGAGATTGTGATGGCAGTTGTAGGTTTGTTGGACAGCAAATCTAGCTACCTTGTTGTACGGAGATTTGAGTTTGGTCAGGAGTGCTGAGTTAAGATTTGTGAGAATTTGAGAATTGTACATTAGACTGGGTAAAAGGTAGTTGAGAGAGAGTAATCTTGACTTCAGAGATAAGGAATTTCTTGTTACAGTAAAGGAGCCCTAGTTCTGAATGAGTCTTTTTGATGCAGTTATTAACATGCAAGTCAAATTTAAGCTGATCATTGATGGTTACGCCTAAGAGCTTACTGCTGGATTCTACCTGAATGGGAGTGTTATTAAGGGACTGTATGAAGAAGGAGGGCTTAATATTGTTGAACCTTTTAGGTAGGAAGAGTAACAGCTTTGATTTTTTAGGGTTAAGGATGAGCTGGTTGTTGGAGAGCCATGTTTCAACTAAGTTAAAAGATGCCTGAGTAGCTGAGAAGAGCTTAGAGGGAGAGTTGGCTGTGGTGATGACTGTAGAGTCATCTGCATATTGCACTAAAGATGACTGAGGACAGGAGGTACACAGCTGATTAGTAAAGATATTAAAAAGTAAAGGCCCTAGGATAAACCCTTGAGGTACACCCATTTTTACAGGGAGAGGAGGGGAGAGTGCAGAGTGCCATCTCACTGATTTGAGATCTATCAGTGAGGTAGCTAGAGAACCATGCAACAGTATCAGGGAGAAATTGAGGTTATGCAGTTTGTGCAGCAGAAGAGAGTGTGAGACAGTGTCGAAACTTTTGAGAGGTCCAAAAATAGGCAAGAAATAAGTTTATGGTCGTCCATGGCTATAGAGACACTGTTGAGGAAGGATAATAGAGCTGTAGTGGTGCTACTTTTGGGACTGAAGCCATGCTGAGTGGGTGTAAGCAGATTGTCCTGTATTAGACACTGCATAACTTGTTTATGAATACATTTTTCTAGTACTTTAGAGAGAGGGGAGAGGATAGCGATAGATCTGAAGTTGGAGATATCAGAGGAGTTACCTCATTTGTGTATAGGTAGAGTGTAGCATTGTTTCCAGATGGAAGGGACTTTAGATTCAGATATAGAGTGACTGATTAGGATAGATACAGGGAGAGCAAGAGAGTCAGCTGCTATTAGAAGAAAAGTGGCAGCAATATTGTCAGCTGATGCTGAGCATGGTTTTAATTTAGAGAGCACAGTTTTGATGTAGCTAGTAGGTACAGGTTTGAGGGAGAAGGTATTTGAGGAGATAGTATTAGGAGTAGGTTCAGAAAAGTTGGAGATGTTAGCAGTAGAGGAGTTTGAGTTGGGGTTCAGTAGCTTAGATATTGAATAGATAAAATAGGTATTGAAGATAGTGGCAGTTTCTTCAGATGTCTTGTCTGGGTATGGATTGGGGGAGCTAAGATTACCGGGATGTAATATTTGGTTAATAGAGTTCCAGATTTTTTAGGATTAGATTTTAGGGCTGTGGGAGGTTTGTTATAGAAATCCCTTTTATCTTTGTTTATGTGTTTTTTGTCAGATTTCTAAGTTCTTTATATTTTTGCAAGTCTGCAGGGAGCTTAGTTTGTGACAATTTTTTCCATAATTTCTCTCTAGTTATCATAAGGGTACGAGTGGCTTTTGAAAGCCACAGAGATATGGTGGACTTAATTCCGACTTTGCGAGGGGGAGCAAGTGAGTCTACAAATACCTATGCAAGTACTACCAAAACAAAAAACTAAGTCTTCTAGACTTTCTTGCACATGTGGGAGTCAGACATATACCCTCCCATTGTTTCCTTGTGAATTGCGTAGCCAATCTCTCTTCCCAAACATCTGTAACACCTTCTGACTGTTTCCCATAGTCATCATGTAATATTTTATATACCCTATGAATTATCCCTTTAACAGCAGCTGCGGTTCTAGATCCAACTAAAAACTCTACCAGAACATGTCTTTCACTTAAGATTCAACTACCCCTCTATTTCTGCCTATACTCTGATATTGATACCCGACAGGAAAGGCAGTCTTTAGCCTACAGTCCAAATGTCTTCTTAGCCTCTTCCCATTCTATTACCTTTCCCTATCTAGTTAGTTGCTCCCAGTACATTGGTTCCTTTGTCAGTCGTCTCTAATAAATTCCAGCCTATTCTTGCCTATTCTCTGTACCTCTAGGCAAAACCTCCTTTCTACATTCTCATGTTGGCTTACATCTTACAATAATTTATGCTGCTTTATGAATATAATATTCTGTATGGCTGTTGTTATTCTGTGCATACCAAATCCCTGACTCCTTATCCCCCCACTGCATCACCATTCCTTTCTACTTTTAACTACAGGTTTCTGATTGTGTTATGTATATGAGCCTTAACTGTGTAGCTCTAAAATTTCCCTTCAAGTCAAGTCATCTTAAACCAACTTGTTCTATTGGAAGAATCAACTTACCCCACTTGACCCTTGTCCTCTTGCCCTCCCTGATAAAATCCTTCAACTCTTTACTAAAAATTACTTTTTACAACTTCTATTCAGGTTGATAAATATATGCAAGACCTGTATATAAAACTAATGGACTAAAACATTCACACTGCTTGCATCTTGCTCCATCAATAAGAGCGTCCCATTACTCAGTTTTTGTATTATCTTTTGTTTAGTCTCTTCCCACATAACCTTAGCTGCCATAACAGAATCCTTTTTAATCCATACAACCTCTCAACTGTCCTTGTTTTTCAGGGACGTCCCTGATTTTGACTCAAATTTTAGCTCTGTCTCTCTTAATCCCTCTTAAAACTGGTGACTTTGGGAGGAAAGGTGGTGAATTACACTTAAATAATGACAATGAATAAAAGTTACAGACTTCTTTCTCTTATTCTGTCAAAGTCTCAAGTCAATAGTGCTAATATGTTAAAACTGTCCCTGATTTTTTCTGGATTTGTCCCTGATACTGTTTAAATTTGTCCCTGATTGGTTGAGAGCTACGTTAAATACTCATTTTAGCATGTGCCCGTAAATATAGGTTTTGATGATCCAAATTCATATGTGGGTGCACAGTTTACAACTATAGCTTTTGTTTTATCTTCACCAATTTTATATCCCAGAAAGACATGAAACTCTCAAAATGTTCCACATCACTGACATGTCCTTTTCTGGCTTTATCAGGTACAAAATAATATCGTCTGCAAATAAAGACAACTTTTCCAATTATATCCTTGAATTTCTGAGTCCCTTATTTTCTTTGCCAATGGCTCTAAATATAACGCAAACAACAAAGGTGAAAGAGGACACCCCTGCCTGGTTCCTCTGTTCAGACACAACTTATCACAGAAGAACCCTCCTACATCCTCTTAACTAACTGTACTGTTGTATCAGGGAATACAACTTCCTTCACTGCCCTACTCATAAACTCCCAGCTTATTCTGTTGAAAGCTTTCTCTGCATCACGACCCACCGACAACAGTGGTATTTTCTTACATTCTGCTTTCCTCTGGATCATCAGTGTTCTGTTAATGTTGTCAAATGTTTGCCTCCCCTCTACAAAAACACATTGATCCATATCTAATAACTTTGGTAACACCTCTGTCATTGTTTTAACTAGTATAGACATAAACACTTGATAAACACAACTTAAAATTGAAATGGGCCTATATGAAAATGGTTGTGATAGGGCTTTCCCATCGTTTGGTATCAAAGCAACCACAGCCTTCTTCCAGGACGTTGGTGCTTCCCCTTCTTTTAAAATACTATTAAACAAAACCTTCCAGATCTTTATCATTTTCTTCCCTCCTAGTTTCCAAACTTCCACAGGAATACCATCTGTTCCTGGAGACTTTCCTGCAAATTGATTATACGTCACTGTTTTTATGTCATCTCTTCCTATCTTAACTGTTAATTATCGAGCCTCATCTACCGCTAACCTTGACATACTGGATGGCTGTTAACACCCACTGTAGTTATTCAAAATTATTTTCTCATGAATATTACTGATTCAAAATGGATACTGCAGTTTTGATTTTTTTCAGATCTTCATGGCACAAAAGATTTTTTGAAAAATAATCACTGTTTTGCAGAGTCAATACATGGAATCATTTATTAGTACTGATGCCCATTTGATATTTTTTTTTTACTCTTAATCAGCTGAGATAAATTACACAAAAGCATCATTTGATAAAATCACATTGTGTTACTTAAAATGGCTATAACTTTAACAGGGTTGAAGCAACAGGATTAATTTAATGTAACAAATCAACTGTTATACTAAATGATAAGTCATTTACAGTGAAAACAATCGGAGAACCAATAACACCAAAAAAAAAGGAAAAAAATGGGATAACTACACGGACAGCAAAGAAGACTAGATTAATGTTACTATATGTCAAGACAGATGCATGCACATACTTTATCCATCTAAAACAGGAACTTCCAAAACTTTAGCTAAAAAATACATGTACCATAAGTGACATTTTTATTCTCCTTGCTAACAAAAATGGTACAAGTGCAACAGGAACATAGTAACAGTATTACATAAATGTGATACAAAAATATCAGACACTGTACAATCATACCTTATACCAAGCAAATGCTGCAGCTTAAAGGAGAACCGCACCCACAGACTCAAAGCACATGTTTATTTCATCATGGTTTGGTGTTTCCTACATTTTACCACCACTCTGGGACTATTTACAGATTTTTAAATATTTTTATACATAATTTCTGAGTATGACCACATGGGGTCTGGCATCTTAAAGTAGTTCTGATAGTTTAGTCTACCTCTAGGTATCCCACAATGCAGTGCATGTCTGTAAAAACTTGCATCAAGCACCCCTCTTTCTTCCTAAAGCTCCTGTCACTGCATTGATTTTACATGCATACTCTGCTGTCTTTCAGTCAGTTAGTTTTAAATAACATTTCATGCCATTCAATGACTACTTAAAACACAAACAGTGAAAATGCCACAGAACAGACTTTCAAAGTGCTTTTTACTGCTGCTTCTTTTTAGAATGGCTAAACTGCAGTCTTTTGTGAAACCTGAATTGTACTTCTTTGACTCATCTCCCATCGGCCTTCACAACTAACTTCCCTAGCTGTCAAAGTGCTAAGGGTAATTTGAGCTGTTACCTGCTGTGACTGACAGCTCACAGCAGGAGACTTGACTCGTGTACTGTTTCCTTGTTCTAGCCTTTAATTTCTGTATGGGTAGGAAAAGGACCAGGGAGCTGTGATATCACAGCATTGGTGGGTTTTTAGGAATGTCAGTTTGGGAAGGGAACTGGCCAGAAAACTACCTGTATTCAGTGGCCTTGATGACATCAATGAATTGGAGACTGCAACAAGCTTTTCCAGAGTGGGATAAAAGTTTTTTTGAAAGTGAAACCAACACAGTACAGTAAGGTACTGTTCTAGTGAAGAGAAACATTTGATTTAAAATACTTTAAATGCTGTATTGCTGTTTATTCATAGCAGGGACAGTAAACAGGGAGAAAAAGGACAGAGAAGTTGGACATTTAATAAGAGAATCCCGTTGTTGTCCTTTAAGAAAAAAGAACACGGCATGAGGGAAAGGAAGCAACACGAAAAAGTCAATGATAGCTCAACTGCCATCATAAAAGCACAACTCTAAATCACTACAATGGAAACTGCAAAAGTACAATTTCTTGAAGAAAATGCTACTACAAAGACTGCAAAGGGAAAAAAATGACAAAGATACTTAACATATCAGTTAACTTGTGGTCCAAGACATCAGGGTTGGCCTTGGTCAGCTGACACTCTAGGCAAAAGGGCTCCACAGCACCCCACCACCAATACCTGATGTCCCTCATCCAGGTCTACCTACAGCATCCAGATTATTTTTTTCTTCCTTTTTCTCACACTTTGACTTACTCTTCTTTTTTTACTACAAAAAAATAAACAAATAAATACTGGAAAAGCTCTCCTGTTAGAGTGGTGCCATATCCGGCTGCCTAGCTGGCCTATGCCTAAGGCAGGCTATGCAAGGCTTGCTGCCGCTAAAGAAAAAATATTCACAGTATCAAACTTAACTACAGAAGAGGCAAAAGCATTATGCTAACTGCAGAAGAAAACTTAAGATGAAAGAAAAGAACTGTACTGGTTAATACATGGCACCATCCGAACACTCCCCACAAACTGCCAGCTGCTCTACTCCAGTCATGTAAATATGGGAAGCACAGCCAACAGAAGAACAGTAACAGTAATCTATGCATGATTGTGGAAATGTAATACCTGTAACATACGGAAATGTAAAATACCTATAATGCACTCAACAAAGCAATACACAAAAAGTTCAACTGCCTGACACACGGACAGAATGACAACCCTTACACACCATCAGTGATTATGAAGAAGAAGCTATAACTGCAATCTGGCAAACTTCACAGTCATCATAGGAAAATGATGGCTTCTGCATTTAGGCCAAACAACGTGGCATAATACGCCAAGAAAGGAACGTGAATGGCTCGACATTATGAAAACTCAGCAGGCTTTGTACATCACAAGACTATTAAGTGCCTAAGAAGTCAGAAATGATAAAGCCATAAGGGAACATGAGAGCAAAATCTAGAAATAAAAGTCAGTTCAGAAGAAAAATGAGGAAGAACTTCCAAAGAGAGGTTGATGAATGCATGGTTGTTGTTGTTGTCTTTCGGCCTTTCCCGTTTAGGAGTCGCCACAGCGGAACTCCGGTCCGCTAATGATTGGCAGTAGATTTTCATGAACGCCGAGGTGCCAGCTCGACGTTCAATGAAGGCACACTCATTTACGCATGTCTTTCGAACGCCCACCCAACCGCGGGGAGGACATGCAGACTCCACACAGAAGGCACTCCCTGCACTCCAGCCGGGAATTGAACGGGAGAACCTCTTGCTGTGAGGAAACAACGCTACCGCTGCACCACCACAGATTGATGAATGCATGGTAATTCAATAATTCATAGACTAGTTATTATGATATGGTGAATAAAAGCAATCTGCAGGATATGCACAGGTAGGAGAAACAAGCCATTTTCATGTGTAGTCAAAATCCAAATTGTTTTGTTTCTGGTGGATAATTCCATGACATACAGGCATGAAGCCATGACTATTACCCAAGAAAACTATGATCAATTAGCAGCTCAGCCACTGGAGAACCCAGATAGGGGAAGATGCAAGAGACCAGCCAACACCAGCTCACCCATCCTGGGGTGAAGGAGGTATTCTGACTTCTCTGCAATGCTGGAACCTGCTGAAGAAAAAGATACATACTATGCGGCAATGAGTTGGGACATGCACTTGGATCTGTAAAGCCATTTTCGCATGGTAGCCTTCATAAGGTATGTGTAGGGAAGTGCACATCGATAAGGGAACACTGCAGGGTCACTGCATCAGCGATAATACATAGCAGCTGTAAAGGAGGAGAGGTTTTGCTCTAAAATTAGAGCCTCCTTGATGGCTGCTTAAACAATGCCCATCTGTGACTGTCTCTTGCACCACAGAGGAATGAATGGGTTGACAGACTGCAGTAAGGCTAATGGTTGGCAAGTAGTGGAAGGTGTAAAAAGAAAAAGAAAAAAAAGTTTCTTTGTCTAATTTACATTTTTAAATTAAAAAGTTACAAAGGTAAATTGCCTTACAAGTAATGATCTGGTGCACATTTTAACACATCCAAAGCTATAAAAATGCAAACAAACTAGTGAGACAATTTACATTTGTGATGATCCAAATGACTAGATTGCTTATTTGTAGCCTCACACGACTTCACACTGTTGCTTTAAACAGTGAATTAGGAAACTGTAATGCTCTCAGGGCTGTGAAAAAAAAAGCTTCTTAATTGATTTCATTTGCTACTGCAATGCTACTAACCTGCAAAATATTTATTAGGATAAAACTAGCAATAAATCAAAGCAGTACAGCTTAGCTAAAATATTACTTGTTATCTCATCAAATTCCTCTCCACTGGTGAATAAATTTTCTTGTACACAAACATACACATACATACATTACAGTCCACCTCATATATTGTGTACATTTATGGAAATAAATATGGTTTTGATAAATATCTGATCTTTAATCCCCGGCAATAAATAAGAAGCTCCATTTTTCAAACTGTCAAATGGGGAAAAGGTTATGCTGCCTGATCTTCAAAACAGTCCTTAAAGCTTCCAGCACCAGCAGCAGGCTCTGCGGTGACTAATTACAGGTCAGGACACCAACTTAATCCCCCCCCCCACCACCACCACCACGAATGACTGACCAATATGACTTTTTAAAGTAATGCAAACAGGGCAGCATTGCTCTTAGCTTTCTTAAGCACCTTCCATGTGATTGGAGAAGAAGGCTCTCATATCTAGCATTGTATTTTCATTTCTTTAAAAAATACTTGAATAGAGAAAGTTAGCAATGTCTTTAAATTATCTTGGACTGTCTCTGTATAATTATGCATTATCACCTGGATAAGGGGAAAAAAACTCTTACTGTGAAGAAAGATGTACACTGGAAAAATGTATCCTCCTCCAGAGTAAAGATGGATGCCTAAATAAAGCTGCAATAACAATGTAATTAGAAAATAACATACTTGACAGCGCCTCTGTGAGCACAACGCAGTCAATGACTGTATAGTCATGTAAGTAGTAAAGATATCTTTTAGGCAATGGCTTTGGGGTTATTTGTTTTTATTTTTGTTTGCTTATGAAAACATTTTAAAGTGTTTTTTTTTTTTTACAATAGCTCCAGAAGAATGCTCAAATCCGATTAAGTCACACTGACTAGCTCAAAAAAGTGGACCCAGATTTATTTTGTTGTTGATTTTGGCTCATGGGAAACTTTAACACATGCTCATTCTATGCAATATTACTTATTTATATTTTATTTTATAAGATCTCTAACACGAAAATACAAGAACTCTTTCTAAATCAATGTGCACTTTGAGTAGTCTGATCTCTTTCTGCAGAAACACAGAGACAGGAACTAGTTTGTGCTCTATATATTGCTTCATCTGTTAGATGTGGAACTCTATCAACTGAAATACTGTTAACATCTTTTTGATAAAGAGATACTGAATGCTCCTCATGTCAAGACAACTGCAATAAAGTCTCAAAGTCTGCTCAGATTCCTCAAAAGAGTCAAGCATTTTCTATGTCCAGAAACCAAAGCTGCTTGCTGCTGCTGTTGTTATATCTTTTTCATGCAATGCTATTCCACAGATGACCTAAGGGCATTGCTCTTATTTGACTTGCTTAAAAATTGCACAGGATACATTTAGAAGTTGTGGGAATCAAACTTAGGATACAAGGACACAGCTCCTTTGCAGCTCATCTCCTCTCATCTTTTTATTATAATACTTTTCACAAAGCCCTTAACAATGTAAATAACTCCAGCATAAAGCCATAAACAAAAATTGGGACTAGACTACCAAATAAATTCAAATTTCCAGAAATACTTTCTAGAACTACTTTTTCACCAGTTTGAATGCCATTACTGCTAGTTGGTCCGAATACCTAGTCGCCAGATAAGTGCCATATTGAGGTTGTTTTTTTTTTCTCTTTTTTTCTTGGTCTTGTATTTTATTTTGCTTCCTAGAGTTCATGTCATCCAAGAAGGGAAAATGTCACTGTGGGAGGCAGATTCCCCATAAAGATTGTTACAAACAGTGTCTTTTTTGTTTGGGTGCTTCCCATGAACAAACCTCCTGTAGTATCCAAGGTGTTTGTGCCTAAGACACTCAAAAGCTGTTTGTCTTCCCTGGTCAGTTATCTTGAAAACCAACGGCTTAAACAGTTAGCCCAGGGAACCATGGCAGAATCCTTTAACCCCAAAATACTCCTGCTAGGTAAAAAGGCGGCCAAGAAGTCTCGGACGGATTCTTTAGCTGTACAACCTCCATCGGATGTCACTCTAAAAGCAGGTTATAGCTCTGTAGGTAGTTCAGTGTCTACATCTGATTTCTCTGCCACGGCCCTAATGGAGGTTGGCATGAATCCATCTTTTCTCACATCCTCTGAGGCTTTACAGAAGTCTGTTACAGATGTCAAGGGGGAAATGTGGTTGATTGACTCAAAGAGTCCTACAGAGATTCTACAGATAATAGTCAGAAAGGAGGTTACGGGTTCTCTTATTGAATCTGAACCTCCAGTATTTTTAGGCCTGACGTCCCTTCCAAGAAAAAACAAAAACAAAGCATGTTTTGGTCCGTCCTAAGAATCCTCAAAGGAAATGGCAAGAATTTTCTTAGGACTTGTTTTCTGCCTTGATGGCCCTGAACACTCCTAAAGGGGTTTCAGGACCCTCTCTTCTTTCATCCTCCTCCCCTTCTAAATGGTTTAGGAAGCCAGATTCCTCAGATGAGGATTCAGAGTCTGATGAGGGGTCTTTATCCTATTCTTCACATATGCTTTCACCTTTGACTTACGATTCTGTTGGAGGAGTCTGTTAACCCCGAGTCTCCTTTGGAGGAATTGTCCTTTGAGAACACAGCTGCTAGAAAGAAGGAATATTATAAGTGGGAATCTTCTCAATTGTCTGATATTCAAAGAAAATATTATGAGTTGCTTCAGGTGGATACCCCTAAAACACTGGCAGTGCCTCTTGTGTGGGCTGCCTTTTTAGACACTTTCTTTGCTGCTCACAAGTTTCCTGACTCTCAGCCTCCTGCTCCTAAGAAACCTGAAGATTGTCAATTTTAATTTAAAATTTCATTTTGCTGATCCTGCTCTTGTGTCAGTTTCTTCTGACAAGCCTTCTAAGTTCTTGCCCTCTTCCAAACTTTTGCATTCTGATAAGGACAGAACAGCAATTGAGAGGATTGCTAAGAAAGTTTATACTGCTTCCACTTTGGCTTTTAGAGCTGCTAATTACCAGACCCACATGACCAGGTATGCTCTGGCCTTGATTGCTCAGGCTTGTCAGGTTACTTCTGACCTCCCTGATTCAGAAGGCAAATCCTGTGCCTTATCCATTTTAGGTTCTACTTCTCAAATGGCTCACCACTCTATTAAGTGTAGCTATGATGCTGCTGATGCCTCTTCCATGGCTGCAGCTTTTGGGTCTGTCATGAGGTGTTATTCTTGGCTTCTTCTCCAGTCTCTGCCTGAGGACATTAAGGCCAAGTTGTTGGATGCTCCTTTGGATAATAAATACCTTTTTGTGATGGATGCAGCTGACCTGTTTAAGTCAATTCAAGAGAAAGACAAAGCCTTGCAGGACCTTAAACATGTTTTTGTATCCTATCCCTAGGTTTCGGAGAAATTATCCTTCTAGATCTACTTTTGTTTGCAGACAACCCCACTAGGCCTCAAAGGGCAGGAAGGGTGGAAGGCAGGCCCCCTTGTTAAGGCTTCTCGGATTTCTGTGGTCCAGAAGCCTCCTTTATCTGACAAGCCTGCTTCTCACTGATAATTCACCCCCAACCAGGTTCCTTTATCCCTTTAGCTTTCTCTTTATTTTCCAAATTGGCATCTCATAAAGTACAGTTGTGTACACTTACCATAAATGTAGATGTTCGAGTGTATTCACTGTTGTAGTCATTACATTTGGGTAATCTGCTGGCAGGTTGCCCTCAGTCGGCCTGAATAACAAAGTCTTGGGCCCTTCATCGGTTGCTGTCTCCTCTTCCATGACGTCAGGTCATTAGGGGTATAAAACATGCAGCCAACGCCATTTTAATCAGTTTTTCTTGCCCCAGATGTCAGGTGCCCCCCAAATGGTGAGCAAAAAATATACATATATATATATATATATATATATATATATATATATATATATATATATATACACATAAACAGCAATATATGTAAATGCACTTTTAGCAACATAAACTTTACCTTCATCTAAAAGCAAATACAACACAAAGGCTTTAGAATATAGTGAAGGAAAGAGAAATTATAGAAAAGGGGGATTGCGGGTGGGTAACCCAGACTGCAACAGTGAATACACTCGAACATCTACATTTATGGTAAGTGTACACAACTGTACTATGTTCTTCGTGTGTCACTGTTGCGGTCATTACATTTGGGGAGAATCCCAAAGCTATGGCTGGGAGGATGGAACTAAATAACATTAGGAGAGGCTATAAGGCCCTGCAGAACTGCAGTTGCAAAGCCTGCCCTGGATTTGGAGAAGAGAGGCAAATGATAATGCTTTGTGAAGGTATGAACAGAGCTCCAAGTAGCAGCTTCTAGAATGTCTTTGGTTGAAACTCCTCTGAGAAAGGCTGCTGAGGTAGAGGCAGCCCTGCTGAAATGTGACCTGATTCCCTTGGGCACAGGTTTACCATGGTGCAAGTAGCAAAAATGAATGCAGTGGCTTATCCACTTAGAAATAGTCCTCTTTGATATAGCCTTCCCCTCTAATCCTGAAGCAAATGCCACCGGTAGTTGCTCAGACTTTCTGAGATTTGGTCCTGTTTAAGTAGAATCTTAGTTGTCTGTGTACGTCCAATGAATGCAGAATCCGCTCCCCCTTGTTCTGCGGATTTGGGTAAAATGTTGGCAGGTGAATAGTTTGGTTAAGAGCCACACTGGATACCACCTTAGGCATAAAGGAAGGATTGGTCCTGAGGGACACCCTGTCCAGGTAAAATGTAGTAAAAGGCTCCACAGCCATGAGAGCCTGTAGTTCTGAAACCCTTCTTGCTGAAGTGACTGACAAAAGGAAAGCTGTTTTCCAAGATAAAAATTTTATATCCGCAGTAGTTGCTGGTTCAAAAGGAGGCAGGGTGAGTTTTTCCAGCACAAAAGTGAGGTCTCATGCAGGAGTTGGTGATCTTCTGGGAGGCCTTAAATTTTTGGCCACTCTAAGATACTGTTTTAGCAGAGGATGAGAAAAGATGGGAGGCTCCGTGTTGTAATGAGCCGAGATGGCAGAGGCATGGATTTTTATTGAAGAAAAAGATAGGCCCTTGTCAAGCATCTCAGTCAAGTATTGTAAAATCTGAGGGATATTTGGTTTTGCTGTGTCCGTTCCTTGCACTTGGTTCCAAGCACAGAATCTCTTCCATTTATCAGCATAAGATTTTCTAGTACTAGGCCTTCTGGCTTCCAAAATTACATCCATCACAGATTTACTGAGTGGTGTTTGAATAATTAAATGAGCAGCCATGCTGCAAGGTTCAGACTTTGGAGCTGAGTGTGCAGAATTTGGATGTTCTGCTGAGACAGTAGATGAGATATCTGAGGCAAGTACCAAGGAGGGAATTGAAACATATTCCTTAGAATTGGGTACCAGTGTTGGCAAGGCCAGTCCGGAGCAATTAGAATAATTTTTGTTTTTTCCTGTTTGACCTTTAGTAAGACCTTGGAGAGAAGAGGCAGAGGGGGAAAGGCATAGACTGATAGGTTTTTCCAACTGAAGGATAGGGCATCCACTTTCCATGCTTGTCTGTAAAAGGTCCTTGTGCAGAATTTGCCCGGTTGATAATTTTGGGGAGAGGCAAACAGATCTATGTCTGGGCTCCCCCATTTCTCTGTTACCATGCTGAAGATTTGTGGATCCAGTTTCCACTCGTGCGGGTCCATAAGATTTCTGCTTAGGTCGTCTGCCAGAGTATTTTGTTTTCCTGGCAGGAATTGAGCTTGAAGATGTACTTGGTAAGTCAAGGCTGTGTTCCACAATGCTATGGCTAGTCTGCAAAGGGGATAGGAATGTGTTCCCCCCTGCTTGCTTATGTACCACATAACTGTGGTATTGTCCATCTTTATCACTAGTTGTCCAGGATGAAGTAAGTCCTTGAAGGCTGTCAGAGCATTCTGAACAGCTAGCATCTCTTTCTGGTTGATATGCAGATGCATTTGTTTTGAGCTCCATATGCCCCAAATGCATCTCCCCACCAGGTGGGCCATCCCCCAAGCATAGTTTGATGCGTCTGTAGTTAGGGTTTGGGTGGCAGGGGGTAGAGTGAATGACAGTCCCTTGTTTTGGTGACATGTCTCTGCCCACCAAAGAAAATCCTGTTGTAGGCAGGGAATGAGAGGAATCATTGCTTCCAGACTGTGACAATGTTGACTCCATAAACTTTTTAGGTACCATTGAAGTTTCCTTATATGCAGTCTTGCATATGGAATTAGTAGAATGTAGGATGCCATGAACCCCAAAGCCTGCAGAATTTGTTTTGCAGATAACTGGGTTTTTGTTGTCATTTGTTTGAAGTATGTTGTCAGTTGCCTTTGTTTGTCTGTCGTAAGGTTAGCCATCTGGGCAGTTGTATTCAAGCTTGCACCCAGGAATGTAATTATTTGAAAGGGTACCAGTTGTGATTTTGTTTCGTTTATTGTGTACCCTAGGCATGTTAGAAGCCTTTTTACAAATGCCAGATGTTGAAGAAGAATGTCCTTGTTCTCTGCATGAATGAGACAGTCGTCCAGGTAAGGATAAATTTGTATGCTTCTTTGTCTGCAAAATGCAATTACTGGTGCCGGGCACTTTGTAAAAACCCTGGGAACAGTAGATAAGCCAAAGGGCAGTGCAGAGAATTGGTAATGCAAAAAACCTGCCTTGAAGTGGAGGTATCTTCCGCACAATTCCCTTATTGGGATATGCAGGTATACCTCTTTTAAGTCTAGATTAACTAACCAAGCATTCCTGCCCAGCAAAGACAGTAGCTGTTGTAAAGTCAGCATTTTGAATTTTGGAATGTCCAGGAATGTGTTCAAAATCGATAAGTCCAGTATTGGATGCCAGGCAATGTCTTTTCTGGGTACCAGGAACAGTCTTGAATAAAAACCTTGTCCTTTTTCCTGTTCTGGTACTGGTTGAATAGCTCCCATATCCATGAGGGACGTAACTTGTTTCTGAGCCTCTGCCCATTGATTTTGTGGCAGATCTGGCCAACCGTCTGGAATTGGCAAAGTATGGAAATGAAATCTGTACCCTGGTCTACTGTGTTTAATACCCACTTGTCCTGGGTAATAACTGCCAATTTTGAGCATGAAGTGCTAATTTTCCCCCCAAGGGGGCTGCCAAAAGATAAGTGCTTGGTGAAGGTAGAGGGAAATCATTGAGACTGCTTACTGTAGGGTTGTGCTTTGTTTCCTCCAGATTTGGAGGTGGTGGCACCCCATTGCTTTAACCTGTAGAAACCCTGTGATTGGTACCTAGAGCCTTTAGAGTGCCTGGATTTGCCTTGAGCGGCTCTGTTGGACACAGGAAAGGACCAATTTTTAGTAGGCCAATGCCTACTGAACCTGGGTGGCTGCACTTGTAAGAAATCTTTTACAGTTTGCATAGATTTACTTTTGTCTTCCATTTTCTTTAAAACCTCTTCTGCCTTATTACCAAACAGAGTATCATGCTATAACAATTTAGCTTTAACATGATCTTCTAATCACAGATCCAGTAACTGCGGCCCTGCAAGAGGCCTCCAAGGAATCAAAACCACATTGCAAAGTATGCTTTCCAACCAGTTCTGCTGCATGCAATAATTCCTGTAATTCTTTATTTTCCACACAATCAGAAATCAACATAATTTTCTGTTTCAATAAGCCCATAACATGCTGTTGATATTTAAGCATATGAAACTGGCAGTTTAAGGCCCTAATTGCCAACGTTGCAGACGTATAAACCTTCTTTCCCCATCTATCCAGCACCCTGGAATCTCCATCAGAGGGGGTAGGATTTTTGGCTGTAGATGCCTTTACACCTTTGGGACCCTGTGAGATAGTCTCAGGATCAGCAGCAGGATTTTTGAATAGAAATTTGTGGGAGTAAGGAGCCCTGTAATATCTGTCGGGCTTACTAGGAGCCGGAGGTAGGGAATCAGGAGCCATGCTTGATTCTGAAAACACATCATCAACAATGTCTAATACAGGAGGTATAGCCAAAGGCCTGTGCTGAGGAAGA
The DNA here is from genome assembly GCF_019279795.1 of Protopterus annectens. Lineage (NCBI taxonomy): Eukaryota > Metazoa > Chordata > Ceratodontiformes > Protopteridae > Protopterus > Protopterus annectens. The sequence goes on from NC_056744.1 coordinate 978,005,764, forward strand.
AGAAGGAAATCCCTAAGCCTCTTTTTTGATTCAGAGAAATCCTGACTCTTCCAATGAAAATGTTCCCTTAAAGTATGCAAGGTTTCTCCAAAAGAATAATCCTCAGGAGGAGATGCAGATGGGATGGATTTGTCTGTATCTGAATCCTCATAGGGTGGAATAGAAAATTTGTGATCAGAAGAGGAATCAGAAGAAATGGAAACCTGATCTGAAGATTCATAATCAGTGTCTTGCCTAGGCCTCTTAGCAGGGGGGGTTGGATGAAGTAAGTCCTGGATGAAGTAAGTCCTTGATCAAGGTAATTAAGTCCTCAGCCATTTTGATCATCTGTTTTTTAGGCATAGGGGCCTAAGCACGTGGCTCATGCGTCGGTTTTTTAGACTTAGAAGATGTTTTTGTTCTTGTTCTTGAAGCTGGCGTCGGTTTTATATAAAAATGTTGAAGCCTGAAACACCCTCAGAAGCCGTTGCCTGCTCAGCGGCTCCAGACCCATCCAAGGGAGAGACATCCGCAAGTTCAATACTCTGAGACTCTCTCGGCATACCGGACCCTGCATGGGTCTCGGTAGAGGCCTGCGACTCAAAAGTAGCAGGTATCAGGGGCTGCGAAAGCGCCTCACTGAGTACCAGCGAACTGGTGACTGGCTTAGGAGAAGCTTCGTCATCGGTTTTGGACCTCAACAGTCTGTCTCTGTCTTTTTCTTTGCGTTTTTTGTGAACTCCGGTAGTCGGATTGCTAACCAATGACATTTCAGGGTAATTAAATCTGGATCCAAAATATTTTGAAGCAAAAATATACCGACGCTTAATAGTGCATTGGTTAAATCTAGCACAAAACCGACAGCAAGGCACATTATGATCTGGGCCTAGGCAAGGAATACAGTACAAATGAAAATCCTTATGAGGTATTTGCTTCCCACAAGTAATACAATTATTAACTTTTACTGACATCGGTAAGGAGCAAGAAAAAGTTTCCCCAACGGGGTACTTAGCTTTAGCTGAAGACTTTGTTCTGAAACTCGAATGCGTAAATTTCAGGAGTCGGCCAACTGGCACTTGCGAACTGCTTCTGCTTCGGGCACCGTGCGGCAAGAAAGACTGATTAAAATGGCATCGGCTGCATGTTTTATACCCCTGACGACCTGACGTCATGGAAGAGGAGACAGCAACCAACGCAGGACCCAAGACTTTGTTATTCAGGCCTACTGAGGGCAACCTGCCAGCAGATTACCCAAATGTAATGACTGCAACAGTGAAACATGAAGAACATCTTCAAACTCTTTCTATCATCCATCAGGGTTACTTCATGGTATGGACATCTCCAACTCCTTTTTCAGGGATTCCTCAAACTCTTCTAGAGCAACTTTGTCATTTCCCAGAGGTTCTAGGGTTCCTGATGAACCAAGAAACCATTCAACCTCTCCCGCCATCCCAATTGGGAAAGGATTTTTATTCTAGGATGTTCCTAGTTCCTCCAAAGGAGGGCACTTAGAAACCTATTTGGGATCTCTCCCCACTCAAAACCTTTCTCAAGGTCCCTTCTTTTTGTATGCTTACTCTTCAAACCCCATTTCTTCTGTTACTACCTCAGGATTTTGTATTGTCTTTGGATCTGAAAGATGCTTACCTTCATAGCCCTATTCACCTTCCCTTCAGGATGTTTTTATGTTTCTTTGTTTCTTCCATTCATTTTTCAGTTCTCTACTTTCACCTTTGGCCTCTCTATTGCCCCAAGGGTATTTGCAAAATGCCTAGCTCCTATGATTGCTTTCTGCAGGTTCCAAGGCATTCAGATGTTTCCTTATCTAGACAACCTGTTGCTTCAGGTGCCTTCTCCCAGTCACCTGTTACAGGAGCTGTGGTTCACCATCTCTCTTCTTCAAAGTTTGGGGTTCCCTATCAACTTCCAATCACCCGTCCCAATTCCCTCTCAGCATCATGTACATCTGGGATGCAGGATTCAGACAGTGCCAATGTTGGCCTCTCGTCTACCTCCAAAAGCTTTGTCATTGACCAACTTCTTTCAGTGTCTTCTTCCTCTGACTGCCATGCCAGCCAGGGAGTTTCTTTGGGCCCAGGGATTCATGGCCTCTTCTATTCCAGTGCTCACTCTTGACAAACTGCATATGTGATGCTTCAGTGGTACCTCAAGTCAGTTTGGCTGCAGCACTGTCACCATCTGGAGTTCAGTGTACTTGTCCTTCCCTGTCTGAAGAAAGAATTTGAGTGGTGGATTCAACAGTTTGCTCTCAACCCAGGCCTGCCCTTTCAACCCTTCTCAAGAACTGTTCACCGATGCCTGAAACATGGGGTGAGGGCTTTGTTTGGTCACCTGAAAATTCAGCGTCTCTACCCCCCCCCCATCAGAAGTCAGACTATATCAACATCAAAGAGATGAGAGCTATGACTCTTGCCCTTCAAGCTTTTCACCCCATGTTCTCTCCAGGCCCCTGGAAGGTGTACACAGACATCACTACAGTGATGTGGTATGTCAACAAGCAGGGAGGCACAAAATCTTACCTCATATTCAGGGTGGCTCTTCAGGCTTGGGAGGTGGCTCTCAGTTATAAGTTAACTCTTCAGGCAGTTTACATTCCTTCAGAGCCCAATTTAGTGGCAGACTCTCTGAGCAAGTCCAAAACACAGGCTCATGAATGGATGCTTCACAGAGATGTATTTCTGGACATTGTCCATCGATGGGGTACTCCACACACAGATCTTTTTGCCTCCCCTCTGAACAGGTAGCTTCCTCTCTTCTGTTATAAAGCACCATGCCAAATGGCATGAAAGATGAATGCCCTTTCTTTTCCTTGGAAGGGGATGTTTCTTTATGCTTTCCCTTCTCTTCCTCTACTTCCAATAGTTCTGCAGATGATTCAGCTTAACTCCTCAAAAATCTTGTTAGTGACTCCCTTTTGGCTAAGGCGACATTGGTTCCCCCGCTTAATGCATCTGGCCAGGTGCACCCACCAGACGTTACCCCACTGGTTCAAACACCTCACACAGGACATGGGGTCTCACATTCATCCTCACTTGTCCACTCTTCAACTGACACTGCGGGTGATATGGTTTTGACCCCTTTCAGGTACCTCTTTTCTGAGGATGTACTCAGGGATTTACAGGGAGCAAGGAAAGCCTCAACCAGAAAATCTTCTATGTCCAAAGGGAAAAGATTTTCTGACTGATGCCATGCTCATAACCAGGACCCTTTTTCAGTGTGTGTGTGTGTGTGGGGGGGGAGGGGGGGGTCCCTTTGGTCCTCTCTTATTTGTGAAAACAAAAAAAGAGAGCGGATTTGTAGAACTAAGCTCCTTTATTGGTAAGCGCTTCCATTGGCAAAAGGTAAGCCAATTTCTTCTTCTCTCTTATTTGTGGGAGTTGCTCCAGTCTGGCCTGGCCTATTCTTCTGTGAAGGCCCTTTTGTCAGCCATTTCTGCTTGTCTGCCCTTGAGTCCTCCTTTGGCTTCTCATTTTGAGGTCAACAATTTCTTAAAGGTGTCCTGCACATTAAGCCTCCAAGAAAACCTATTCCTCCTCCTTGGGACCTTAATTTTGTTTTGAAAAAATTGACCCAGGCTCTTTTCATCTGAGGACATTAGGGTTTGCTGTTTCTAAGCAAACCATTTACTTCTGGATATCTAAGGCCATTTACTTTTTTTTACACTTTTCATGGAAAATCTCTGACTACTTCTGGTAAAGCTCATTCCACTAGGGCTGTTGCCTCTTCTAGTGCCTTCTTCAAAGGGTTGGACACCAATTCCATCCTTGAAGCTGCTACTTGGTCTTCCATGCATATCCTTACTAAACATTATAAGATGGATACAGTTTCTAAGGCCAAAGCAGGTTTTGCTGAAACCATTTTATGTGGGTTTGCTAAGGGCTCTTCTCAGTCTTCCACTTCCCAATCTGTTTCTTGAGGTTTTTTTTACTCTTCTTTCTGTTTAGAATACTGCAACAATGATACAGAAGGTCATAGTACTTACCATGACAGGAGACATCCTTCTCTTTGCTATTGCAGCATTCCCTCTCTTCCTCCATCTCCTCTTGTTTGTTCTCATTTTTGTTTTAGATTTCCTTGTGGCCGAGGGTTCTCCTTTTTCTTCTGATTTTTTCCTTCTGGATGTGCGTGAATTCCTTTGTCCAGTGGAGACTGTTCTCTTCTGGGACAATTCAGTTCTGGGTAGTTGCATCCCGACATCCCTTTTATGCCCTACGTTCTGTGCAAGGAGCATAGGTGTGACATACAGTGTATACAAGACCATTAGGCGTTGGTATGCTGTCTGAGAATCAGGCCAGTGTGGGTGGGAGATCCTGTCTGTTTCAAATACTGCAACAGTGAAGAGAAGGACATCTGCTGTTATGGTTAAGATTTTACACAACTGTACTTTCTCAAGGTGAACAACTTACATTTGAAACTGGTGTACAAGGAAAAGGGGTTTATGAAAGTTTGCTTATCCCTTGTAAGTATGGGCAGATCCTATTTGGACTGTAGATATGATTTTAGTGTGGATTTAAAGGGGCTTAGATAAGGGGCCGTGTTTATTTTATTGTTCATCATCTGTTAACCAGGTAAGTGAACTGATCCAAGAATTCTTTTCAACCCTGTCCAGGGCCAAGAAGGCAAGGACAGTAGATGACAAAAACATAATGCTCAAATTAGATTACACAAAAAACAAAATTATGTACATCAGTTTACAAAGCAAAAAGGTTTTCAAAAAGAGAAATACACAATTCACCAGTCACATTATTTTCACAATAATACAGCAAAACAGCATTCTGAGATCCCAGATTTTTACAAAGCTGTACATTGTTAGGTATAGTTTTCACAGCTACACAGTGAAACAGCACAGTCAAGATATGTACTTTGAAGGACTGATCTATTTAACAAGAAGGAACATTATCTCTAAAGTTTTTTGCTTTAGTATAATCCAACTATATGGATACTGGTCTACATATAACTAGGGCTGCTGTTCGATGAAAACATTTAATCATAATCGCTCAATTAAAAATTTTAATTGAAATTAACTGCATATTAATTGACATTTCTCCCTTCAAGCATATTAGTCTATCACTTTGATATAAACTGAGAGTGAATAAAAAACAAGACAAGACCAAAAAAAAAAAAACAAGAGATTGATGTTGTGACTTACTTTATTTTTTCAGCCAATTGCTTAAGCAGACCAGTTTATTTACATTGTTTAGTTAAAAGGATGCTCCTTTTTTATTGACAACATATCCAGACACCGAAAACAAGCATTCACAAGGGACAGTAGTGGATGGGAGTGCTAAACATTTTCTGTTTAACTTAGTCAGGAGTGGGTAATTTCCTTATGTAGCTTCCACCATTACAGTGGATCAGACTCCATGTCAGTTTGTTTTTGTGGAGGAGGAGAGACACATCAGTGGCTCATCTTCAGAGTCTGATGAAAGTTCATGCACTCGCATTCTCTTTCTGGGTGGTTCTTCTGGTTGATAACTATCATGTTGATCAGAATTTTCAACCAGAACGTCTAGCTCTTGCCAAACCTTGTGTCTTTTTTCCTTTCGCAAGCATTTAAGATTTTTGAAATGTGGGTCGAGTACAGTTGCAATTCCTAACCAAGAAAGGTTGAGGTTCAGTTTGCATTGTTGTAGAGCCATCAAAAATGCATCTTTGAAATGTATGATGCTAGCAGGGTCATCATCAGATTCTACCATTTCGACTTCAAGGAGCCAGAGGTTTGGAAATATCATTGAGCAGGAAACATACTGCTCTCCTCCCAGTAATTCTGTAGCGTAGCAATAGGGATTCAGAAACTTTTGTACCAGGCGCAGTTTCTCCCACTCTGTCTCCATTGGTAGAGTGAGCCTGTGTTTGTGGTTTGGCTGTGCTAGAGTTTTCAGCACACCTTCTTTGTTGTTTAGAAGTCAATCAATCATCTGAAGAAATGAATTCCAGCATATGAGAATGTCTTGAATTGACTTCTCCTGTTGCTGATACACTTGCACCTGCTGCGTTGTTAACTCAGCACTGTTTGCAAGACTGTGTTTAAAGTGTCCCACAACTTTGCAGCATTTAGCCAGTAGCCTTCAATTCCAGACTCTTCAACTGCTTTATTTACAGGCAACTGAAGGCCATGTGTCACACAGGGCATGTTTTGAAATGGCACTCTTTCTAGAGCAGCAGTCACATTACGTGCATTGTCCATACCAAAAGTAGTCACTTTCTCATACATTCCCCATGATTTTGCCACTGATGAAAAGTGCTCTGCATAGTTTTCTGAACAGTGTCATTCTTCAATCTGCTTAACACACAGTGCAAAGAAGTGAGAACCCAACCTTTGTCAATGAAATGACAAGTAACGCTGAAGTAGCTGTCATTAGCCATGGTCGACCAATAGTCACCCATTAAAGCTACAAATTCAACTCCTGCCATAATCTGACTTATTTTATATCTCTTTCTCTCTCTCTCTCTCGACCATACAAACCATCAGTTTGATTGCTAATGATGGAAGGCAAAGTATACCACTGGCAACATGAGTAACGTCCTGGAAGCCTTCATCAATAACAATGTTAATCGGTCGACTATTCTCAGCAATCTATCTTGCAATGGCATTAGTAATGTATTTTCCTAGATCTATCAGTTTTGACATCTCCTGAAGTTCAACTTTAGTTGACAATGCGGCCAATGTTGACAGCTCATCATGAGTGATAAACGCATGCTTGGTTCACAGGTGATAATTCAGCAACAAATTACTATAATGATATCTAAACTCTTTCTTGCAATATTTGCAAACCATGGTATCATTGGTTTTAAAAACAGACGCCCCATTCAAAATCTTTCTTTCTGCTTTTGATTCCATTTTGAACCAACTTCAAAAGTAGTCACTTTCTCATAAGTTCCCCATGATCTTGCCACTGATGAATTGTGTCTCTCCATTTGAACCAACTTCCATTTATCACTCACAAAAGAAAGACCGGAAAGAACACAAGAAGCAATCAAATGATGCTGACCCAGCACTGCTTACTTAACAATGTGTGAATTAAATATCACATGTAGAGGTTACGTTAAAAATTTTAATTGCCAATAATTTTTCCGCATTAATTGGACACACTACTGGCGATTAATCAGGAACCCTACATATAAGCATATAATGTAGTAATCAAACATAATGAAACCTTGTACAAAAGAACATAAGCTCTCATAAGTAAGCTATGCTTCCTTAACCAAGCAATAATGTCCAACAGGGTGGGAGTTATCAGGGAACTAACTCACATTCAGGGGTGTTGTGAGGTTCGACAGTGCTAATAACATCCACCCTGGAAGGCATTATTGCATTAGAAAATGGGCTTTCTGTTAAATTGTTTTTCATATAATTTATATTTTGATGTAAAATGGTCCCTCTGATCAATGTTTCATCATCAAAAATATAGTTATGTAAGTATTTAATGTGTACGCGCATACACACACACACACACACACACACACACACACACACACACACATTCAGAAGCACAGACTCTCATTCATATACACAGAAATGCACACGTCCAGCAGTTACAGACACTTTATTGGGTGAATAGACAGAGATGCTTCATTGTGACCAACTGAATGAAAAAAAAAAATCATTGAATGTAAGGCACTGCAACCCCCCGCCATGCCTCTTAACTATGAACAAGAACCCAGGCATTATAATAGCAAAAAGAAGGAATCAAGAAAGGAGGGTAGAATGGGATTCCTTCCAGAATGTTGACAGGCTAGCAGCAGTGTTTTGCACTCTGCTATTTTATTTATTTTCTGACAGGAAATTATATTTCTAAGTTATCTTACTTGGAATTTTTGACTAAAAACTAACATTTTTAACTATTCGGAAAGATAACATCAACAAAGTACTTATTTTCAACATAATTTCCTTGTCAAACATTTGGTCAGAAGATCTCTCACTGGAATACAAAATGAGTCACAAAAAATGAGCTCTCAGGAATCTCTTTTAAGAAGCGATTTTCAGACTGTATTAACTAACATCAAGAGATTTCACTAAAAATAGACAAAATAGATAACAAGCTGGACAATTTTAAAGAAAAATGTTCTAAGCAAATGAAACAAATACAAGAGTCTCTTAATCAACAGAAAGCTCAAGTATCAAGAATAGAAGTGACATTAAACGACATGGAAGGAAGATAGTAGAAGAAGAAAACAATACTAAATTCTTACTGAGACAAAACACCTTACTTCTGAACAAAATAGATGACTTAGAAAATAGACCTCGGAGAAATAACATCCATACCTTTGGCTTGCCAGAGAAGATAGGGTAGAAATATGACACTTTTTAACATCTTGGCTCCCTAAGGCTCTTGATTTACCAGAAGCAATGTCCTATGGAATTGAAAAAGCCCATAGATCTTTGATTACACCACCTGCATCTAAAAATAATACAGCTTTGAGATCTACTACAGTGATACTACTACTATTACTACTACTACTACTACTACTACTACTACTAATAATAATAATAATACTAAAGTGTCTCTTCACAAGACAAAGAACTAATCTTGAAAACAGCCTGGTCAAAATCTCCCATCAATTTAGGGGACAAGACATTAAGATTTGACAATGATTACTCATCTACAGTGATGTCTAAGAGAAAAAGCTTTCTTCCTTTGATTAAAGAAGACAGATCAAGGTTCATCTGCTATTACCAGCCAGGCTTAAAATATTTCTCTGGATGACATTAAAATCTTTGATGATCTTGACAATGCTATGACATTTCTAAAAACAAAAAACATATTAGAACAAGTAGAAGATATGGCATGGAACATCAACTCTTTGAAAAGACAGGCAGGCACAGACAACTGGGAAACCAATGAAAGAAAGAAGAAACTAAAAGAAAAATAACTCTTTTAAAAATAATTTTAATAGCTGTCTATCTAACTTACAAACAGATTTGTATTAATTACAAATGATCCTTTCTAGCACGCCTATAATTTGAAGGGAGATTTAGATCCATTCTTGAACAGGGTAATTACTTTTAAACTATTTTTTTTTCTCTTTTTTATTCAAATTCTTAGTTTAAAATTAGGTATATGTGTATACAGTCAATATAAAAGTATAAATTAGCCTGAAGGAAACAACTTTTTCTTTTTTTATAGATATCAATACTGTTTAGAATGCATACATGTTTCCTACAGTAAAGGAAGTAACTGTACAGTGATACATGTAAATAATAGAATAACTTGATAGAACTATCTCTTCCATAGTTAATATACTGAGCTGTAGAATCTATCTTATTTTTCTTATGCGAGTGTTTAAACCTTGTTCTTTTCTTTTCTGTACTGCTTCACTCTGTTACATTCTCCCTCTTCTTATTTTTCTTATATATATTTATTTATTTATTATTTATTTATTGCATTTGTTTAAGGGGAAAGTCCACTAGGCCTGAGATGAGCCCATTTTCAGTGGAGGCCCGGGGAGAAAAGCTCCACATTTAATTACATACAGAGAAATTATTACACAAACAGTACAGAGTATATAAGACAGTAGAAGCACATTAACATAAGATAATGCTGACATAAAATAGCATTGATAATGACATTGTATAAATTTGGTAACAACAGTAAAGGATTGTCTACTATCATGATATGTTGGTTGTTATGAGAGGTTTAGCTGTATAAGTAAGAGTGATAGAGTTAGGAAGCAGTTAGTTTAAGGGGTAAAGAAGGTGACGGAAGGCTTAGGATAGGGATAGCACAGGTAAGCAAACAGGAAAGTGTAATAGGTAAGATTCAGAAATGGAGAAAAAAGGTTAGTTATGGAGTGAATTGTAGTAAAGAAGAATAAGGATTCAGAGAGGGGTCAGGTTTTCAATACTGTTTAGAATGCATACAGGTTTCCTACAGTAAAGGAAGTAACGGTATAGTGATACATGTAAATAATAGAATAGACAAGAAATTCATATTCTTTAAATTTATTACATCAACCAAAAATATTATTTAGAGTAAATTTGTAGATTCTTTGTTAAACACCAGTAAACGGAGGTGAGGGTTGAGAGAAGAGCATAGTTAACTTTTATACATTATTTTTCCTCTTTGATATAACTTAATTTATTTTATTTATTTGCATTTGTTTAACCAGGATAGTCCATTGGGCTCGAAGAACCAGTTTTCAATGGAGTCCTGGGGAGAAAAGCTCCATATACAGATTACACAAAGATGAGGATATACATATACATTACATGGGGTTAAACATTGTACAGTTTATGTAATTAAACATGCAGAGAGAGCTAAAACACAGGTTATAAGAACAACAATATATATATATATATATATATATATATATATATATATTTTTTTTTTTTTTTTGAGGAGAGTTAGTTAGTATGCTGGTAGCCAATGTGTAATGCTACCTGGGATTTTGAGTGACAAAAGAGAAAAGTACTAGTGTAAAGAGTAGGTTATAAGGGGTGAGAGCAGTATACTGGTAGCCCATGAGTAATGCTACCTGGTGTTTAGAGTGAAAGAAGAGAAAAAGTACTAGAGTAAAGAGTAGGTTACAAGGGTTGAGAACAGGAGCACTCCCATGTGGAGGTTAGATGAGAGTGGAGTGATTTTTTAAAGGATGGGAGGCTTGTAATGGTACGAATGGAGGGAGGAAGGGAGTTCCATAAGTGTGCTAGTGAGAAGGACAGGAGGTTTTGTCCAGGAGGGTGGAGGGGTCTGTGAATTTCTATGAGGTTTTGATTGTTTGATCTTAGATGTCGTTGAGTGTGGTGCATTTTAAAGGTAGATGAGAGTGCAGGGCAGAGGGATGGCTGGAAAATCAGTTTGTGAGCATATGTGAGTTGGGTGTAGGAGAGGTAGTTGGGTAGTTCTAACCAGTTCATTTTTTGGAGTGTTTCACAGTGGTGGGTTGATGATTTGTTACAAGTGGCGTATTTGGCAATTTTATTGTAACAAGAGGATAGTTTGGTTTTGAGGGAGGATTGTAGGTTAGTAAGAAGAGGTGCCCCATAGAGAAGGGAGGGTAGGAGAAATGTAGTAGAGAGTAATCTTAGTAGCTGAGCTGAGGAATCGATTATGACGGTAGAGCATGCCAAGTTTTTGGTGGGTTTTATTTATGTTTTGTAGTAGATGGGAATTGAATTTAAGCTTGTCATCAATTTGGACTCCTAATAGTTTGGTTTCTGATACAAGCTCAAGGGGGATGTTATTTTGGCTGGAGATGGAGAATGATTGATGATCGATATTAGTAGTTTTTGAAGGAGTAAATATCATGAGTTTGGTTTTAGCAGCATTAAGAGCTAGATGGTTGTCTTTCATCCAATTTTCAGTGGTGGAGAAAGCATCCTGGGTTAGCTTTAAAAGAGCTGGGATGGATGAGGCAGCGCAGATGGTTGTGGAATCATCTGCATATTGAATAATATTAGCCTGAGGGATAGCGTGGAAAAAGTCATTAATGAAAATATTAAAGAGAAGGGGGCCCAGAATGGAACGTTGTGGGACACCTGTAGGGGTATTTAGAAAGGAGGAGGTAGCTTTTTTCCACTTGACTGCTTGTTGTTTATTGGAGAGATAGCTGTTAAACCAGTTGAGTGAAGAGAGAGAAAGGTTTAGATTAGATAGTTTAGTAAGAAGTAGGTTATGGGAGATAGTATCAAAGGCCTTAGAAAGATCGAGAAGAATGGTAGATACAATGAGTCCAGAATCTCTAGCTTTATTCACAGTTTCAAGGAAGGATAGGAGGGCTGTCATAGTACTATGATGGGGACTGAATCTGTGTTGGGTAGGGGTTAGTAGATTGTTGTCCATGAGATGGCGAAGGAGTTGAAGGTGGATACATTTCTCTAGGACTTTAGAAATTGGTGAGAGGATGGTTATGGGACGGAAATTGGAGATGTTAGTATTATTTCCTCCTTTGTGTAGAGGGATGATGTAAGCTTTTTTCCAAGTTTCGGGGACTAAACCTTCTTGGATAGAGCGATTGATGAGGATACTGATAGGGAGGGCAATGGCATCAGCAGCTATACTGAGGTAGTATGAGGGGATGTTGTCAGGGGCATTGGTGCATGGTTTTAATTTCTGTAGGAGTTTTCTTATAGTAGAAGTTGGAGTAGGTTTAATAAAAAATGGGAGGAGTTGAGGTGGGGGTGAATGAGAGAAAGGAATTGGAGGGGGAGGTTGGTTATGAGGTGGGGGTAAATGAGAGAAAGGAGTTGGAGGGGGAGGTTGGTTGTGAGTAGAGGGGGTAGGAGGTGCATTGTTATGTGTAAAAGAAGAAGTAAGTTTGGAAATAGTCTATGAAGAAAGAATTGAATTGGGTAGCAAGATCTATGTCTTGTAAATCTGGCCCGGGGTTTGGGTTTTCTATAGTGCCAGGTTTTAAGAGTGAATTTATACCTGCCCAGAATTTTTGTGGGTTAGTTTTATGATTGTTTTGAAGTTGGATAAAGTAGTTTTGGCGGTCTATTGAGATAAGTTTTTTACTAAGTTACGAATAGTTTTGTATTTATTGAGGTTAGATGTAGATTTGGTTTTGCTTGTATTGTGCCCATGTTTTATCTCTAAGTCGCATGGTAGTAAATGTATTTTTTTTTAACCAGGGGGTGGCTTTCCTTTTTATTCTTTTTGTTATTAAGGGAGCATGATTATTTAGGATGTTTAGGAAGATAGTATTAAAGTGAGTTACTGCATTTTCAAGTGGTAGGGTTTTTAAGGGAATCCAGTTAATAGATTTAAGGGTGCTAGAGAAAGCTTCAGGGTTAAAGTTTCTATGGCATCTGGTAGTTATGTAGTTATGTGTAACTTGTAAGGGAGTCGGAAGACGTCTAGTGAAAATGGGAAGATGATCACTGAGGGGGTCAGGAGACAAGAGAGTAGAATGTGGAGGAAGACAATCAGTAAAGTGAGAGCAAACCAACAGGTAAGTCTGATGGTGGGAGAAAGGTGGACAATACTCAGAGGTAGGAAGGAAGAGAGGCAGGATGTAAGAGTAGAGGAAGCTGATAGCAGGATGCCTTGGGGAAAGAAGAAAAGGTGATAGATAAGTGTATCAAGAGACTAAGAACAGCGTGACTGGGTGTCAGGTTGCAAAAAGCTTACAGAAATGATGTAGGAAATTACAGAGCAGAAGCTAGTATATTAGAAAGGTTACAGAAATGGGGTAGGAAATTACAGATCAGAAAGCTTTCTTTATAGAGTTAATTCATGAGGCGCCACCTGGTGGCCATTTGTAGTATAGCAATGGTCTTGTCTAGGTTGGGTATGAGGGACTAAATTGCGAATGAGAAGATTCGGATAATGCAAGGGGGTAAGAATATTAGAGGAAAAAGTTGAAAGCTGTGAAAAAGGGGGGGGTAGGCTGCTGGCTAGCCTGCCTGAATAGTTTGCCTAGGCTAGCAAAATTAGAACTTTATTTAGAAGTAGTTGCTTTACGTGTAACTCCTCAGAGTCAGTGTCAATACATACGTTCAATGCCTTTTCAAAGGTCAATGCTTTCAGGGAGTGTTAGGTGGTTTCTTTAGTTGCCCTAATGTTCAGAGGCTTCCTGAAGGGACAATGCAGGTAACTGTTGCAAGGACAAACTGGAACACAGAGTTTCAATGCCTTTTCAAAGGTCAATGCTTTCAGGGAGATGTTAGGTGGTTTCTTTAGTTGCCCTAATGTTCAGAGGCTTCCTGAAGGGACAAAGCAGGTAACTGTTGCAGGGACAAAGTGGAACACAGAGTTTCAATGCCTTTTCAAAGGTCATTGCTTTCAGGGAGATGTTAGATGGTTTCTTTAGTTGCCCTAATGTTCAGAGGCTTCCTGAAGGGACAAAGCAGGTAACTGTTGCAGGGACAAACTGGAACACAGAGTTTCAATGCCTTTTCAAAGGTCAATGCTATCAGGGAGATGTTAGGTGGTTTCCTTAGTTGCCCTAATGTTCAGAGGCTTCCTGAAGGGACAAAGCAGGTAGCTGTTGCAGGGACAAACTGGAACACAGAGCAGTTCTAGCACAGGAGCAGCACGCACAGCAGCCAAGCGGGAGGTAGAAGAAGAAAGAATTGAATTTAAAGTAAGTATAGTAGGGATGGCATGTTTGTTTCCTTTCCTCTTTTGTTTTGCTTGGGTGGTCTGGTGATTCTGTTGTGTGGGGGTGAGGTGTACAGCTTGAAGTGGATTAGTTAAAGCATAGCCTGGTGTACAACAGCAAACACTCTTGTTAAATACAGGTAAAAGGGGCAGGAAGGGGGAGAGAGGAACGTGGCTGATTCTTGTCTGTTACTATGCTCTTGGTTGGATTTGTTGAAGCTTGATTGGGTGCAGTGTGGTGTAGTGGCAATGTTTGTGTTTTCTATCTCTTCTTTCCTTTCTCGTTTTTATCTTAACTGGGTGACCTGGTAGTCTTGGTGGTCTTTGGGGCTGGTGGAGTCGTGTGCTGCTTGTGTGTGATTGACAGACTGGGTTTTTTGTTTTTTGCAAAAGGAAAGGGGAGTTCATTTCTGACGTGGAGCTTGAATGGGAAGAGAAACTTTGATTAAGAGGTCTGATGCTATTTACGAGCCATGTATGTTGAGTACAGTGGCTGTGGCTTTCTTCGCGGTCAAATGAGCAGATACACTTGCGTATTTTTGGACTTGGGAGGGAAAAAAGAAAGCAGGGCTCAAGCACTTACTTGGTGAAGCTTTGGATTTGTAAAGAATTCTGGTTTCCTGCTGGAATCGCGAGCATGTTGACATGCAGTTTGGCAGTTAACAGATACAGTTAAAGGAATTGTGTGACCCTTACATTTAATGTTGCACACTAAAGGGGCAGAGATCAAAATCTTGAAAATTTAAAGGGACATATTCTTACTCCCTAGTAACTTTCTATTTAAGATATGGAATTAAAAAAGTCATTAAAGTTTAAGGAAGCTTTTGGCTTGATACTTTTCTAAGTTAAAAGAGAGAGAGAGAGGAAAAGAAAAAAATGTAAGCATTTCTTGAAAGTTATCATAGCGCCATACGTTGAATTCATGCATTCTTATGTCAATAGTAAAAAGAACTTCTTTAGTGATATCAAATTGGAGGGCATACCACACCTTAGCACAGCAGGATTGTGTACTCATTATATGGGCACTAATGTGTTGTACATTGTTACCATGCCCACAGGGAGATGGTTTGTGTTTATTTGACAAGCAGAGGAACAGGAAAAATATTCTGCACTCTACGTAATGAGAATAAACGGGTCTATATTAGAACACCGAACTTTCAAAATTTCGAGTGTTCTAATATTGAACCCTATTAATCGAAAATTTAAAACATCAAACATACAGAACAGCGAATTTTTTCCTAGGGGAAAAGATTTGCTGTTCCAAAACACATACACACAACAGAAGGGACATTTGGGTTATCTGCCTGCAGGTACCCCTCAGCCGGCCTGAATACTAGAGTCTTGGATTCCTGCGTCAGATGCTGTGTCTTCTTCCATGACGTCAGGTCGTCAGGGGTATAAAACATACAGCCGACACCATTACATCAGTTTTTCTTGCCCCAGATGTCAGGTGCCCCCACAATGGGAAGCAATTATATATTATGATACACCTCCATCAAAAAGCAAATACACCAGAAAGCTTAGATACACCAAACAAGAATGAAAGGTACAGCCAAGAGAATTCAGGGGCTGGAGGGAGGGACTGCAACAGTGAATACACTCGAACATCTACATTTATGGTAAGTGTACACAACTGTACTATGTTCTTCATGTTTCACTGTTGCAGTCATTACATTTGGGTTGATTCCCAAACCTAAGGAAGGGAGGAGGAAGTTAGAGAGCATAAGGACCAGCTATTAAGCCCTGCAAGACTGCAGTGGCAAAACCAGCTCTGGATTTAGAAAAAATAGGCATGTGGTAATGCTTGGTGAAGGTATGTACAGAGCTCCAGGTAGCAGCTTCTAGGATGTCTCTGGTAGGGACTCCTCTGAGAAAGGCTGTAGAGGTAGATGCAGCCCTGGTGGAATGTGATCTTATCCCCTGTGGGGTAGGTTTTCCATGGTGCTTATAGCAGAAATGAATGCAATGGGCTATCCATTGAGAAATGGTTTGCTTTGAAGTGGCCTTCCCCACTGCCCCTGCAGCAAAGCCAACAAGCAGCTGTTCAGATTTTCTGAGAGGCTTAGTCCTGTCCAAATATAATCTAAGTTGTCTGTGCACGTCCAAAGAGTACAGTATTCGTTCTCCTTTGTTTTGTGGCTTCTGGAAAAAGGTAGGCAAATGAATGGACTGATTTAAGGCTACACTAGACATCACCTTGGGCATAAAGGAAGGATTGGTCCTGAGGGAAACCCTGTCTGCATGGAAGATAATGAAGGGCTCCACTGCCATGACGGCCTGTAATTCAGACACTCTTCTTGCTGAAGCGATGGCTAGAAGGAAGGTTGTTTTCCAAGAAAGGAATTTCAACCCTGCAGAACAGCTGGTTCAAATGGAGGGAGAGTGAGCTTTTCCAATACAAAGTTAAGGTCCCAGGCTGGAGTAGGGGCTTGCCTGGGGGTATTACATTTTTGGCCCCTCTGAGGAATCGCTTTAGCTGGGGGTGAGAGAAGAGGGGTGGTTCAGTATTATAATGTGCTGAAATGGCAGAGGGATGAATTTTAATTGACGAGAAGGATAGGCCCTTGTGGAGCACTTCTGTTAAGTACTGAAGAATATGAGGTAAGCTGGGCACCGTTGTGCCCATCCCCTGAGTCTGGCTCCAAGAACAGTATCTTTGCCACTTTTCAGCAGAGGATTTTCTCGTACTAGGCCTCCTTGCTTCCAGAATGACATCTAGCACCTGCTTACTGACGGATGCTACTGGAGAGCTCAGGAATTAGCCAGGCTGCAAGATTCAGGGTTTGAAGCTGAGGGTGCAGAATCTGGCCCACCTGCTGGGACAGTAGGGAAGGTGTCTGAGGTAGGTGCCATGTCTCCAGCAGTATCATACGGCGTAAGAGGGGGTACCAATGCTGGTGTGGCCAGTCTGGTGCAATCAGTATTGTCCTTGGCTTGTCCTGTTTGATCTTTAGCAGAACCTTCGAGAGGAGAGGCAGAGGGGCAAAGCCATAAACCAAGAGGCTTTCCCAGGTAAAGGACAGGGCACCCACTTTCCAAACTTGACTGTGGGGAGTCCTTGTGCAGAATTTGTCCAACTGATAGTTCTGAGGGGAGACAAACAAGTCTATCTCTGGAGTCCCCCATTTGTTCCTGAAGAGGTTGAATATTTTTGGTTCCAGTTTCCATTCGTGTGGATCCATTAAATTTCTGCTTAGGTCGTCTGCCAGTGAATTTAGCTTGCCTGGCAGGAATTGAGCTTGTAGGTGCACTTGGTAGCTCCAGGCTGTGTTCCACAGAGCCATGGCTAGTCTGCAGTGATGGTACGAGTGGGTTCTCCCCTGCTTGTTTATGTACCACATAACTGTGGTGTTGTCTGTCCTTACCAATAATTGTCCTGGAAGGATGTGGTCTTTGAAGGCTGTCAGGGAATTCTGTACAGCTAACATTTCTTTTCGGTTGATATGCAGGTGCATTTGACTCAGGTTCCATTTGCCCTGAATGCACTGCTCTGCCAAGTGAGCCCCCCATGCATAGTCTGATGCGTCTGTTGTTAGGGTTTGGAAGGCAGGGGATAGAGTGAAAGGGAGCCCTTTGTTGTGGTAGCAGGCCTCTGCCCACCAAAGGAACTCTGCCTTTATACAAGGAATGATAGGAATCATTGATTCCAGGTCCTGAGAATGTTGGCTCCATAGGCTTTTTAGATACCATTGTAGTTTCCTCATATGCAATCTTGCATATGGAATTAGTAGAATGCAAGAGGCCATGAATCCCAGGGCTTGCAGACGTTTCCTTGCAGATAGCTGGGTCTTTGTGGCCGGTAGTTTGAAGTGGGTTGTCAAATAAACTTGTTTCTCTGGAGTGAGGAAAGCCATCTGGGAAGTTGTGTTCAAGCTTCCTCCCAGGAATACAATCTGTTGGCAGGGTACTAGGTGAGATTTCTTTTTGTTTATGGTGTACCCCAGTGTAGTTAGAAGCTACTTTACGAATGCCAGATGTTTTAATAGCAAGTCCTGGCTTTCTGCCTGAATCAGACAATCGTCCAGGTATGGGTATATCTGAACATTTCTCTGCCTGCAAAATGCAATGGCTGGAGCTAGACACTTTGTGAAAACCCTGAGTGCAGTAGATAAGCCAAAGGGAAGTGGAGAAAACTGATAGTGCATGGAGCCTGCCCTGAAGCGTAGGTATTTCCTGCAAGATTCTCTTATTGGAATGTACAGGTAAGCTTCCTTTAAGTCTAAGGTTGCCAACCAGGCATCTTTGCCTAGCATAGCAAGCAGCTGTTGAAGTGTTAGCATTTTGAATTTTGGGATTACCAAAAAGGTGTTTAGAATACAGAGGTCCTGGATAGGAAGTCAAGAGCTGTCTTTTCTGGGTACCAGGAAAAGTCTTGAATAAAAACCTTGTCCCCTTTCTTCTGCTGGGACAGGCTGAATAGCCCTGATACTTAGAAGAGAGAGAACCTGCTGGTGAGCCTCTGCCCACTGATTTAGGGATAGGTCTGGCCAACTGTTTGGGGTTGGTAGGGAGTGGAAGTGGAATTTGTATCCTTGGAAAACTATAATGAAAACCCATTTGTCCTGGGTAATGAGTTCCCAGTTTTTTGCAGGGCGAGCTTTCCTCCTAAGGGAGCAGGCAGTTGAGCATGGCTTGGAAGGGTTAAGGTTAAGTCATTGTGACATTTTTCCATAGGGGGGTGTCTTACTACTTCCTGCTTTGGAAGTGGGAGCCCCCCACTACTTAGGCCTGTGCGTAGCCTGAGACTGTAACCTAGGTGGTCTGCTGTTCCTGGGTTTGGACTGAGAAGGCCTGGAAGAGACTGGAAAGGACCAATTATTTGAAGGCCAATGCCTACTAAATCTGGGAGGCTGTACTTGCAGGAAATCTTTAACAGTTTGCATAGATTTAGCTTTTTCCTCCATCTTTTTGAGGACTTCTGCTTTGTTGCCAAACAGACAGTCTTGGTTTAAGGGAACATCCAGTAATTTAGCTTTAACATGATCTGGCAAGTTTTGCTCCTTAAACCAAGCATGCCTTCTAAGTACAGACCCAGTGACAGCAGCCCTGCAAGATGCTTCTAAAGAGTCAAAACCACATTGCAAAGTATGTTTACCAACTTGTTCAGCAGAATGCATTAAATCCTGTAATTCTTTGTGTTCAGCACAGTCAGGAATCAACATAATTTTCTGTTTAAGTAGTCCCATAACATGCTGCTGGTACTTTAACATATGAAACTGGCAATTTAAAGCCCTAATGGCCAAAGTAGCAGAAGTGTATACCTTCTTGCTCCATCTGTCCAAGGCTCTAGAATCTCTATCAGAAGGGGTAGGATTTTTGGCAGCAGTAGCCTTAATGCCCTTTGGACCTTGGGAAATGGTCTCTGGATTTGCAGTAGGATTTTTGAAGAGGAACTTGTGAGAGTCAGGTACTCTGTAATACCTGTCAGGCTTTCTGGGAGCTGGAAGTAAAGTGTCTGGGGACAGGCTCGATTCCAAGAAAGCATCATCTACAATGTCCAGAACTAGGAGGGATAGCTAAAGGCCTGTGTTGAGGAAAGAGTAAGAATTCCCTAAGCCTCTTTTTGGAGTCAGAGTAATCCTGGTTTTCCCAGCGGAAATGCTCCCTAAGAGTGTGCATGGTTTCACCAAAAGAAAAAAAACTTCTGGAGGGGAAGCAGAGGGAATGGAATCCTCTGCATCAGAATCCTCATAGGTAGATAAGGGCAAATCCTGGTAATCAGAAGAAACAGAAATATCAGAATCCTGATCAGAAGAATCAAAAGGAAAATCAGTTCTAGGTCTCTTAGAGGGGGAAGGCTGGCTTCCCCTAATTAAAGTAATAAGGTCTTCAGCCATTCTAAGTATTTGTTTTTAAAGGCATATGGGCCTGACCATGCGGTTTGAACGTTGATTTTCTAGGCGTGGGTCGAGTTTTAGGCCTGGATGAAGAAGATGGCGTCGGTTTAAAATGCAAGTCTGTAGGCCTGAATACACCCTCAGAAACCGGTGCCTGCACAGCAGCTCCGGACCCTCATCCAAGGTAGAGACATCCGCAGGTTCCATAGTCGAAGAAGCATCTCGTGGCATACCGGACTCCGAATGGGTATCAGTAGAGACCTGCGAATCTGAAGTAGCGGGTATCAGGGCTGCAAAAGCGCCTCACTGAGTACCGGCGAACTGGTGACTAGCTTAACGGAAGCGCTGTCGGCAGTTTTGGACCTATGTGGTCTGTCTCTGTCTTTAACCTTATGTTTTTTCAGAATATCGGTAGTCAGATGGCTTATCGAAGCCATTTCTGGATAGTTATACGGGTACCAAAATAATTTGCTGCAAAAATAGACCAATGATGAATAATTCGGGGGTTGAATAAGGCACAAAACCGACAGCGAGGGACGTCGTGGTCTGGGCCTAAGCAAGGAATGCAGTACAAATGAAAATCTTTATGAGGTATTTGCTTTCCACAGGTAAGACAATTGTTAACTTTTACTGACATCGGTTAAGAGCAAGAAAAAGGATCCCCAACGGGGTACTTAGCTTTTTTGAAGACCTCGGTTCTGAAACTCAAAACCAAAAATTTCAGGAGTCGGCCGACCGGCAATTGCGAACTGCTTCTGCTTCGGGCACCGTGCGGCAAGAAAGACTGATGTAATGGCATCGGCTGCATGTTTTATACCCCTGATGACTGACGTCATACAAGAAGAGACAGCATCCGACGCAGTAATCCAAGACTCTGGTATTCAGGCTGGCTGAGGGCTACCTGCAGGCAGATAACCCAAATGTAATGACTGCAACAGTGAAACACAAAGAACATCAGAGAACTGCCGACTAGCTTAACGGAAGCGTCGTCGGTAGGTTTGAACCTGTGCGATCTGTCTCTGTCTTTAACCTTATGTTTTTTCAGAAGATCTGCTGTCGGAAGGCTTACCGAACCCATAATGGAATTCAAGGACTGTAAGTGAAAATATCTAGCTACAATAAGGGCCTGACGACATATAGTTCTGGCATTGAACAAAGCACAAAAGCGACAGCGAGGGATGTCGTGGTCTAGGCCTAAGCGACAGCAACTGACACAGAAATATTCAGTAAGAATGAAAGTCTCAGTGTGGTATTTGCTTTCCACAGGCGAGACAATTGTTAACTTTTTCTGACATCGGTTAGTGGAAGAAAGAAGGATCCCCAACGGGGTACTTAGCTTTAGAAGACTTCAGCTTCAATTCAGAAGAAGAAACTCAGGTAATGGCCGACCGGCACTAGTGCAAACTGCTTCTGCTTCGGGCTCCGCGGCAAGAAAGACTGATGTAATGGCGTGGGCTGCCTTACTTTATACTACTGACGACCTGACGTCAGTCCTGAAGCGACAGCAACTGACACAGAAATACTAAGCCTCTGGTATTCGGGCCGGCCCAGGGCTACCCTGACAGGTATAACCCAAATGTGATGACTGTAACAGTGAAACAAGAAGAACATCAGATGTTACCGATTGTAGCTGTGATGTGTTGCTCTGTAGTTTATAAAGACAGGGAAGTAAGATGCATAATTTTAAAATATTTAAGGAAAACAACATTATTCTATGCAATTCTTATCTTGTACAGATATTAGTAATGCAAAATAGTACCAAAAATAAACTGATGTTGGCATTTACAGGAGTGCACATGAGTACACATGGGGACACAGCTCTGAATCATACTCTCATTTGAATGGGTTACTTATATGTATATAGAACATACTCTGCTGTTTTTATTGCATTTTAGTGCTAATATGCTTGGAATATGTAATTAGGTAGTAGTTTCAATCAGATCATTTCTTGCTACAAGAGATCACCACTTATCGTACTTGCTGCTTCTGAGAGGAAAAATTGTGACCTATACTGATTCCATCCCATAAGGCATCAGTTACTTAGCAGGTTTATCTTTATTAGCTCTTTTTGATTCATCATGACCAGGGACATTAAACCTCCTTACACAGTAACCATTGACAATGAAGAGCAGTGACACTTGGCACATCAATGATTCTGCTACTCACAAAACTTGAGCATTGTCTGTAGTGTGTACATGGCTTTACAGTTCAGGAATGTATGGTCACCTCTATTATTGCATTTTTCTGAGCAGTGTGTTTGCACATAAAACATCTCGCAAGTCATTAGTCCTATATTTTTCATGGATGCAACAGCACTGTGTATCCTTGGGATTCATTAACACCTACATTAGGTGTATACTGTTCCGAGTGTACAGACAACACAAGCATAACACACCTTCTTCCTCCTAATTTTTGTTTTCCTACTGCTTTTATGTGCAAAAAAATAATGCTGCTCTTAAATAGATGTTTTGAAAGATGTCTAGACTATTCAACTGAAAGAAGACAATGCACATAAAATTTAATGAAAAGAGATCCACTCAGGTTAACACAAGCCTTATGAAACTGTTACTGTTTCTTTAGATTTTGGCCTTAGCAGAATCATTAAATATCTTGCTTTCACTAAGGCATTTGGCAGCTTGCCTCATGATGACATTATTGATAATCTGCAAATCAGAAAAGTAAATCTTTGCATTAAAATGTGACTTCATTATCAGCTATCAAACAGACATCAAATGTTTCTCCTGTGAGGTAGATCACTGAAATGAGTTTCAACTTCTATAAATGTACTACATAATGTAAGCTAATAGCAGTAATGAATTATGGAACTGTCTAAGAACTTGGTACACTGAGAAAATGTTTTAAACTGTTCTTAAATATATCAAAATGGTATTTAATACCAAAGATTTCCTCATAAAAGAAATGTTACGTGTTAAAGGTATAATGTCTTTTAAAAGTTGAGTATATATGACTGTAGTTTTTATGACTAAAAACTTAAAGTGAGACATCAGATAATACTTACTACATTAAGAGTATTACTTCCTGGGGCAGTTATTTCTCTGTAACACAGCATTTTTAAAATAAATATATGCACATGTTTATAAATATATGTAAATATTAGTGGTTAGAAGGGTTTCATCTGTGCACATCAGGAAGTTCAAAGGGGAAGGGATGAGCTTCACAACAGAAATGTCTGATCGATACAACAAAAATGTATGTAATTTGCTATTTTCACATTTTAAAAATGTTTTGTTCTTGTTTTCAAAATATTAGAACATTCACTAGTGAGCCCCACACTTGACTGATATATTGCCTCGTCCAAGATAGCAGTTTAAAAATAGTTACACTCGCTGAAGTAAATAAATTGCAAATTCTAATTGTTAGAAATAATAGATTTAATCAAGTATAGTGGCAGACTGTAATGTAGCATAATAAAATCAATATTATAACATATTTATGGGGAATTTAAATTAAACTCACATAATACTAGAAATATTACTGGATGTGTGTACAATAAATGTACTACTCACTACTGTTTCAAATGCATTTTTATTAATGCAGTGTGATGCATAAGATACACCACAACAGTGTACAATATAATAATAATGTATAGCAAATAAGAGTATATAAGGATTTCTTATTTATTTATAATATAAAACACATTTAAGTTTTATTACTGCATTAAGGTGTGACTTTACAGTAAAAAGAGCATTATTTACTTATATGCTTAATAAATAGCAGACAAGAAACTAGATTTTTTCTTTGAGTAGATGGGTGGTTTAGTTTGGAAGGTTCTACTATTCAAAATAGAAGTACTAGACTTCATGGAGGAAAAGAGGGTTAAAATAATTTCTTGTTTAAATTTTAACATGATTTATTGTTTTTTTATGTATGTCTACAATTTTTGTTAATAAATATGTATTTAATATTACTAATATATATAGATCTATAACAACTAATAGGCAGTATAATACAAAGAAGAGTGGTATAATAAAAATAATGAGAGTTAGAAACATACTTATTGTTTTCTTACTAAAAGATACTGCATGACACAATTAAAGTGTATTTCTATTAATATTAATTAATAAACATTAATATTAATGGTCTAAATAACAGTTGCAAGACAAGTAAATGTATTCACATGAAAATAAGAAAAAGGTAACTGATGTAGATGAATTTTTAAAAATATTTAGAACCACTTTAATAAAGTTAATGAAGATAATGTAATACTGGATTCTCAAGAAATAATTAAAACTTTCATAAAAACATACTAAAAAAAGGATGACAGATGACCAGAAGAAATTAATAGATAAACCCATATTAATGGTTGAAATTAAAGTCAAGTTAAGAAACTAAAACCAAACAAAGCACCTGGTAATGACAGCATAATATCAGAATTATATAAATTATTACCAAAAGAAGCTTAGCACATTCTATATAAAGTCTTCCTTACAGTTAAATATTTAACAAGAGTTCCCTCATCCTGGAAATACACACTAAGTTCCCCAATTTTAAAGACAGATAAGAATCCAACAGAATGTTCCTCATATAGACCAATTTAACTTTTAAATATTGATTATAAAATATTCATGGTCATATATGCTACTAAGTTGCAACAATTTCTACCATACCTGATTAACAATGATCAAACAGGATTTATAATAAACAGGAATGCTTATGACAATGTTAAAAGAATATTAATCACCAGAGATTATACAGATAAAAAAACAACGTTCAACTTTGTTAAGCTTGGATATAAATAGTGCTTTTCACACTGTGAACTAGAAATACTTATCATTGGTTTTAGAGGAGTATAATTTCTCAGTATGTTTTTTTCACAATGCATTAATTTACTTTATGTTACATCTATGGCTTACATAAAAACTGGTTCTTATACATCAGAGTCAATTCCAATTTCTAAAGGAACTAAAAAGAATTGTCCATTTTCACCACTCTAATTATGGAACCTTTTGCAAATTTTATAAGATTGAGAATATATATTAAAGGAATACAGATAAAAAATAAATTAAACACCAAAATATTATTATTGGCAGATGACATTACTTTGACTTTAAATTATAAAAAAAATCCTCTCAAAGCAGTATTTAATGAAATAAAGATCTTTCAGAAAAAAATATGGACTTACTCTTCAATGAAAGAAAAACAACAATTTTACTTATGAATGAAAATAATGATATGGAAGAAAGATTTTCTAAATATGTAGAGGGATACAGTAAAATTATATATCTTGGAATAATTTTAAAAGAAAACATTAAAAATACAACAGAAAAAAATTATAAAAATAATTCAGCTATCATTAATGCTCTTATTAATAAATGGAATAAGTTTACCTTTACAATGGAGGAAAGACTTTCTTTAATAAAAATGATTATACTTCCAAAACATTTATATTTAACACAATCCTTATCACTACTCCCAACTAGAAAAAAGCATTAGAAAATTTAATTTTTTAATTCTTAATTTTTTTTTGTTTCCTAACAAACCAAGACTGGGATTAAATCATCATGTAAGGGATTGACCCTCTAGGTGAAATTGGTATACCAGAAATCGAGTTATTATCATCAATAATACTAACAATTTGCTTATGGTTAAATAACAACTATAATGCAAAATGGAAAGATATACAAGGGAACATATGTGTAGAACCAAATCAGATAGTTTCCACACAACAAAATGAGATAACAAATAGTAATTTTCTATAGATCTTAAAACATTACATTTTAGAAAATGGAAATATTATGGTTAACTCTTCCTATATTACCTCAATGTTAAAGATTTTTAGATATTATATTTACAAAACTCCAGGATATAGGGCATTTTTGTTGTTTCCAAAAGCATATACACAAAATAATTCACGTACATTTAATTTAAATATAATGTATAAATTTAAAGAGAATAATTTGATATGCTGGTATCAATTGATTGATAGGAATAAATTACGAACTATAGAATATATAATAATTACATTTAATCTAAACAAAGATATGTGGTTAGATATACAAAACTGTAGATATTCAATAGAAAATAAAATTAATTTAATGCAACTATTAATAAAAAAAAAAAAAAAACGGTTCCAAAATTCATTGACTTATTAATAACATTAACGCATCAGGAAATAACTGAAAAAGGACTTTGGCCTAGCATACATAAAAACCATTAAAAATGTAGAAGGATATATTAATGAAAGCTATTGGGACTATTTCAAAACTATAAATAACTATTATCATAGCACAGAAAATGAAAAATATATGTAGATGTCTTCTAAAGAAACTACATCTTCTATAAAGTAAAGATTACTTACATGGAAATTTATGAATAAAAAATCTTCATAACTCCACATAGGATATAGAATTAATATATAAGAAAAAAGTGATTTGTTAGAGATGTAAAACAAGCGGCAATGCAGATTGGCAACATATGTTTTTGACTGCAAAATGAATAAACCATTTTGGGAAAAAATTATATTTTTCTGCAATCTTTATTTAATGATAAATTCACTCTAACCAAATTATTAATTTTGTTCAACACACAGATACCTGAATGTATAAAAAAAGTAAACTACCCACTTCTATGGAGTCTTCTGTAAATAGCAAGAAAAATAATTACCAAGAATTGGAAGAATGAACAGACTCCAACAATGAAAGAATTTATAAATATGGCAACTGATGTCTGTCAATATGAACTTCTAACAATCAAGATAAGAACAACCAAAATTACCACATCGTCTTACAGCATCTGGATAAAACTTTAAGAACTGCTAAATAAACAGGCATAAATATGTTAGTAACATGATTTTTTCCTCTTTAAATTGATTTTAAGAATATTTAGAGTTTTAGTTATTTGGTAGACACCTTTGTAAATAGTTGTTTAGTTATGGTTTATTTTGTGTGGTTAAATTTTTCTATTTCTGCTTTGTACTTTACTGTTAAAATGTGTTACTTATTTATTAAAATCAATAAAAATATATTTTTTAAGAAAGGAGAGTAGAATGAATGCCAAAGTGAAGATAATGAATTCTGAATTCATCTGACTCTTGGATAAGTAAGAATCATGCTGAGGGCAAAACTATTTTCCCTACACTTTTACATAGAATACTCAGTTTTAAATCAAGTTCTTCTAAAGTTAAAGAAATGAACTGACAGCAATTGCATAAGGTTTTAGTTGGATCAGGAACAGATTTTGCCATCTAGTTCTGTTCTGGCCCTCATAGAATGTCTGACTTGTTAAATAACTGAGGATTTAAATCATTCAGTAATGCTAAACATTATAGTTTTATACTTATGTTTTCAGAATGCATGTCAGTGAAGTGCCTGTTGCAAGCAGTGTTCTCTCTCTCTCTCACTCATCCACTCACACACACACACACACACACACACACACACACACACACTAGCAAAGCCATGTTTAGCAAGTATAAGAAATGGTGTCTGCTTTTTTTGTTCATGTCTCATGGCAGCTTAATATGCTACCTGTTTTCCACAGGCTGTTAATTGGAATGGTGGCCTGAGTAACTGTATGCAATCATGACTCTTCAGAGGATAACTCTGACTTTTAATACATTGCTTACTCAGAAGAAAAAGACAGCAATTTTCATGCAGAATTTTATATGCAGGTATGTTGAGGAGCAGAGATGTGCAAGCTGTTATAGGAAGCCATTAATATTTACTCAGAACAATGCAATGGTGCTCATTATTCATAGCTATATAAAAAAAAACTCAGAACCGTGTATCATGTAAGCCTACCTCTCAAGTGAACAGATTTTGGCAGAATGTCCAGATTTTTGCATCATATTTTTGGTATGTTCCTCACAAAATTTGTGATTTTCTGGATTTTTGTGGCTTATCAGCGAGTATCGAATTCACCAAATAATGACAGTCATTTGAGTTTCAGATTCCATATCCTTCAGAAAATGCATGGTAACACAAGACCTTTTATTCTAGCAACTTTGTTTGTAAGTTTATAAGAGCAATAAATATGTGACCCTATTTTGGGGCTTTGTCCCCCATTAATTTTGGCTTTGGCCAGATCTTTTTTTGCCAAGAGGTTGAAACCTATGCCTGTAAGTATTGAATTATTTCAGTACTCTAAACAGACATCAGTACTATAACTGGGTGGCCATATCTAAACTTAGAAAGCAATGCATTTAAGGCTACCGCACACCTAGTTCCAACAGTGAGCAAGTCAGAGATATTGTAGAATTTAGCCAAGTTAATACTTTCTTAACTTGGGTTTCAGAATGCAGGTTAAAGAAACAGTTAAGATCTAAAATAACATCTATACATACATGTGTGTGTGTGGCCCAGGTTAAATGTATTCCTGTTGGGTCAGTAATTACAATTTTGGGGGCATTTCTTAAGTTTTGTGGTGTTCCAAATACCATTACCATTGTTTTCAGTATATTTACTGTTAATTTGTTATTAGCAACCCAACTCCATACAGCTTTGAAATCTTCCTGAATTAAGTGGTTCTTGCCAGAATTTGTACTGACAAACAGACTGCAACCAGTTTGCAACAGATCCTAGGTGAGGTTGTTAATGAAAAGAGAAAACAGCAGTGGACATATGACTTATCCTTGTGGAACCATTTTTCTAATGATCCCCATATCAGAGATTATATTGGGTCCAACAACTTTAACATTCTAGCTCTCAAACTACTGAGTGGTATGTCTAGAAAATCTCTCAATTTGGTAACGTCTGTATGGCTAGCTGTTTAAATGTTCTTTTATAGTATAAGAATATGACCCTTGTTAGCATTTTTCAAACTGTTATAATTAAAGATATATTGAGATATCTCTTCGCAGATAATATTTTACATTTGGTAAGTGGGCATAGATTTGCAACTGGGCAGAATACATATGCATGAAATGGGAGGGAACCTTAGCAAGGGGTCTGACTTGACTGTGCGACAGACAGATTACATATGAATGCTAGGAGTTTACAGAGCACATGACTAGCTAGCTTCATTATTTTGATATGTACTGAATGGAAGTCTGGGTATTATCTGCAGCTGTCTGACTGACTGTGCCACAGAGATAACTTTTGTGCAACAAATACAATACAATATGATTACAACTACCACAGGAGTTGCAGGATTTATGTATTTCTGTAAGGTTTTTAGAGAGAGAGAGAAAGAGAGACCTAAGTTCTCTTTGACTACAGTACCATTAGAACAACAACAAAAGTTAAGTTTGTGTTATGTAATATATTCGACTGTGTAGCCTTCTATGTGTAGTCTAGATAAAGAACTGCGTCATGCCATCATGGGGACTATCATAAGCTACATTCCTGATTGTATTGAGAGGTCTCATAATCTGATAATATGAGATATACCACTTAACAGTAAAAATGTCAGTCAATGATGACAGCTTTAGTACCATGGGCTCCAAGATTTGGAACCAACTTTCAACTTTTTTTTTTTATCAATTTCTATTACACTTTTGAAATACATATAGTCTCAGATGTTGTACCTGGAAAAGTGCCAGTGTGTGCATCCCCAAGCATGGGGTGTGCTTTTCCCTCACTGACTCTGGTATACTTCTTACTTACCTGGTATTCCATCTGCTCTTTCATTTACCTGCTGACAAATGCACCCTTCCAAACACTATCTTATGAGTATGTTTCTGTTCCTTTCCTTGCTTCCACATTTTTGTACAATTTGTTTAAGATATGCCAATTCCTGGATGCTAGAAGCTTTGTCTAACTTTAACTCTGTTTGCTATTACCAAGTTATGCTTGTCTCTTTTTTCTTTTCCTCATATCCACTCACTAATTTAAAGTACTTGACACCTGCTTGTCTTTCTACTCATCACTGCTATAATCTGTTCTCCTTTTTTTTTTTCTTTTCATGTGTCTATCTGTCTGTACATTCGAGTCCATTATATACTGAGCACGTAATAATTAATTTTACTGGGTGGTTGCTCTTGTTTAATCAGGGGTTCTGCTTTTCTTCTGACACCCAGAAAATTACAACACTAGGTCAAAACACGGTCAACAGAAATATGGAAACAAAAGGAAAGGGATGATATTTTAATCCCATCATAGTCAAGCATCAGTTTCCACATAAAATCTGTTTCCATAGTGAAAAAGTACAGAAAACCACATGAAGGCCTCATTGCATAAGGAATAAAGCCCTGACTATGACCCACACAACTCATTTTCAATTGTCAGCACAGGCACTAGAGCAGCTACAAGTGGAGGATGGGCATGAGTGGTTGAAGTTAACTCATCCATCTTGGGGGAGAGGCAGTTTTGCTTACTGCACTGGCAAAACCTACTGGAGGGATACATGATCACCTGCAGACTGAGTAAAGTAAACCTACTCTGCAAGTACTAAACTAATCAGACAGACTGCACGTCCGCTATTATGCATGTGTTGCCTGTAAGACAGAATTACGTGGATCCTGCAAGCCATCTGTAGGGAAGGGTATTAGGGAAGCCTGAAGGATTAATGAGACTGGCCTACTCACTGTTGCTAAAAGAAGGAATAAATGAGCTGCTATGCGTCTCCAATAATGGTACGAATGAGGTGTAATAATCTTGCATGAAGCAGAGATGTCAGTTTCTAACCCTAGTTATGAAAAACAAGTAAGCCAAATGGGTTTAGACAGCGGACCCACTGACATCAACTTTAAAGAGCTCAAGCACATTACATAAAGATAGATGTAACAACATTTACACTGACAGTTCCAAAATAGCTAAATAGCTAAAAAATGTAAAAAGCAGCAAAATTTAATTACAACAGAAGCACAAGGTAACTATATGAAAATATGTACCAAAATAAGAATATATGTCCAGGAGAAAAGCAGCAGTTTCTGTGCTTAGTCTGGTAGGAAACTGAACTGAAAAGCAATGACAGGTTGCATATTGAACCAAGCAGTACTTTACAGGGGGGGGGGTGGTATATGGATTTGAGAGAATACCAGCCTAGAGGCAAGAATCTGCAGGCTCAGAGTTTATGGGCTTGGAAGCCTACTCCACAAACAGCCAACTTTCAACTAGAGGTTCACAAAGATGTTAGCCCATGAGACAGAATCAAGTAAACCAGGGTAGATTTTCCTTCCTCAAGGACAGAGAATGAAAAAGACATAGTGGCTGTCATTTTCTTGTCAAGGCTAAGTATGTCTTGCCAAGAAAGTGCCTAAAAGAGCTCTAAAAGAACTAGGAAGGACACTATCAGATGTGACACAACTATGGAGGCATGTAGATCTACCAGTATTTCATTTCCTAACAGCATTAGATATGCCAAAAAAAAGAACACTACCACTTTCAACATGATATAGGTGATGGGATAGACCCCCCCTCCTGGCCTAACCAGTGACAGACAAAGCTATTAAACCAAAATATGATGGTCTCTCTGAACAGGGGGGATCTAATCAGCACAGAAAGGCAATGGTGCAGCTGTAAGCTAAAGGGGATTAATGGGGGTGTCTGGAAGTCTTGGAGGTCAAAGGAGGGTTGACAAAATTGCAAAGCAGCCTCCAGACAACAGTCTGATACTCCATACTGTACATGCCTTCTGCAGATGCTTAATAAATAATTCCACTCAGATAAGCACAGGTCAGACATCTTTACAGAAGAACCAAGTTATTTTCTATTGTCAGCAAGCCACATTTTCATATATTGGGTTTTGTCATGATCTCAAAAGTATCTAAACCAAGAAAACTTTTTTTTTCACAGTGCTAACCTTCAAGAGTAAAGATAACCTTATTTGCAAAAAGTGACCTTTCCAAATGATGACAGAGTATATTATAAACTCAGCTGGCTAAAGGTATCAGTAGTTCCTAAGAATGACAGCTGAGGCTATACATAGTATGGTAGGCCTAATAAGTGAGGGGGTAAAACTATGTGGTGTGCACATCACCTACAATGACTGCTTAAATGCCCCATCATCAATATGCCCCCTCCAAATGTACTACTAAATGTCAGAGAATGCATCTACCATTGTCCCTCCTTTTTACCCGAACTGAGCAGGACACAGGAAAGACCAAATTCTCTGAGTGGCAAATCAGTCAGTCTGCATTGTAGATTCCCTAACTTACAGCTCCAGGAATGGAAAAGAACTGTGGCTCTAGAAGTCTGCCAGCAATTTTCTCCTTAAAATATGAAACACCTTAAAAAGGTGATGGCACTGATTTAGCAGTCTGTAAATTTGTCTGAGAGCAAAGACTATAAGGTGAGATTCTGCTATGGAGTTTGGATGCAAGATGGGGAGCAGTATTTAAGGTGATGACTTTTCTGAGTTAGGGTAAGAAGAAGAAGATGCAACCATTACTTAACAGGAGTCACCTGACATGAAAGGGAGAGGTACAATAATGTTTAAGTTTGGAGGGAGTAGGATGAAATTTATATATACAATTTGAGAGGAACTGGATTTCATTTTGGTTAAGAGTAGGTCAAACGAGGAATACTGTATTCAAGTTGGGCCTCAAGAAAGCCCTTTTCCATAGTTTATTTTGTTTCTGGAGTAAGGCATAATGGCATTTTATGGCAAAAGAATAAGGAAGGTACAGTTGTGTACACTTAACATAAATGTAGATGTTAGAGTGTATTCACTGTTGCAGTCATCACTTGTGAGTTATCCCTGCTGGGTATCCCTCAGTCAGCCCGAATACCAGAGTAAAGCTATTCCCCTCCGCCGGTTGCTGTCGCCTGTGGACTGACGTCAGATCATCAATGGTATAAAGGAGAGCAGCCGGCACCATTACATCAGTTTTTCTTGCCCTAATCTGTAGGAGCCCCTTGAAGGAAATGTTTAAAATCTCCAAAAAGGATAAGAGTAAGGGGGAAGGAGGGAGGGAAAATAGGACTGCAACAGTGAATACATTCAAACATCTACATTTATGGTAAGTGTACACAACAGTACTATGTTCTTCATGTTTCACTGTTGCAGTCATCACTTGTGAGAGGATTCCCAAATCTGAGGAAGGGGAGGATGGAAGTATGAAACTCCTAGGATTGAGGTAGCATGCCTTGCAGAACTGCAGATGCAAAGCCTGCCCAAGTCATGGAGAACAGAGGCAGGTGGTAGTGTTTGGTGAAGGTGTGGACGGTGGTCCAAGTGGCAGCTTCCAGGATGTCTCTGGTGGGTACTCCTCTAAGGAAGGCAGTGGAAGCAGAGGCTGCTCTAGTGGAATGTGTTCTGCTAGATTTAGGAGGAGCTTTTTCATGAAAAGTGTAGCAGAACTGTATGCAGTGAGATATCCGTTTAGAAATGGTCTGTTTGGAGATAGGCTTCCCCTCTTTCCCTGGGGTGAAGGCAACCAACAGTTGATCCATCTTCCTAATGGACTTTGTTCTGTCCAAGTAGTATCTTAACTGTCTGTGCACATCCAGTGTGTGCAGGATTCTCTCCCCTTTATTCTAAGGGTTTGGAAAGAAGGTGAGGAGATGAATAGCCTGGTTTAGGGTCACAAAGGCGGAGGTTGTCCATATTCATTAAGGATATCCACACCTCCAGGCTAGTTGCTCAGCATAATGCATCCGAGGTTATCCAAGTGCAACTAACTCTGGGCAAAACTGCAATCCAAATTGTAACTTGCTACAGATCCCTCACCATGCCCCAGGATTCCCACTCCTCTTTTCTTGATATACTGGAAAATATTAGGGTTCAACCAAACACCCTAATAATGGGTGATTTCAACTACCCCACCATTAACTGGGAAAACTACTCATGTACCAACTCCTTCGCTCAACGCTTTCTGGAATTCATAAATTCCAATGCCCTGGATCAACTTATCCACACCCTCACCAGGGGCAACAATATCCTAGACCTAGTCATTACCAACACGAGTGACCGGTGTTCCACACCTGAAGTCAACTACTCGTTAGTCAGATCCAACCATAAGCTAATCACCCTAGATATCCACCCCCCGCCCCCACCCCCCCATTAAGTAAACCATGGTAAAAAATTTCTCCAGAGCTAACTTCATGCTTCTTAAGACAGAAGTGGTGAACTTCATGACATCCATGCAGATGGACAATACAGTTATGACTGCTGAATCCTACACAAATGCACACTATAAGCACTTGCACAAGTGCATGGATCGTGCTATCCCAAACAGAACCAAGACACTATCCTCCAAAAAAAGAAGCCAATCTGGTGGTCTCCTGCCATAAACAAATTCTACAACAGAAAGAAGAAACTGTTGCAAAAGAGAGTAAAATCCCATGAGTGGAGGAGCTCCCTGGTCAGCCTCAGTAAGAAGCTGAGATCCCTTATAAGATCCTCCAATGCTAGCTATGAAAACAAAGTCATCACTGATTCTTAGGACAACCACAAGGCATTCTATAGCCATGTCAAGAATCTTAATGGCAACACCCAGATCTGCTCTGAGTTACAGCACAATGCCACAAAAATTACAGAATCAACTGATACTGCCAACATCCTGGCAGATAGGTTCAGTGCTAACTTTACCCCACCCCCACACCCTAAAGGGCCCATATCTATACAGGAAGAATGGAGAGTCCCTGTAATCACAACTACGCAGGTAAAAGCTGCATTCTCTAAAGCCAAAAACACAGCATCCATGGCACCGGACAACATCCCAGGCTGCGTTTTATACGAACTTCAGAATGAACTGGCTCCCCACCAAAGCACCATGTTCAATCATAGCCTCACATCAGGCTTTGTGAATGTTGAATGGTGCACAGCAACAGTTATCCCACTCCACAAAGGGGGAGCCACCACTTATCCCGGGAACTATCACCCTATTAGCCTAACGAGCCTGGTCTGTAAGGCCATGGAACATATCATCATGGAACTCATAAACAAAGACTTTGGTAACCTCCAAACTCTGGACCCCACCCAGTTCGGGTTTTTAAAAGGCAGATCATGCCTCCTGAATCTGACTGACTTCTTTGAGGCAGTCATCAAAGTCGTAGGCAAGGGTAAGGTGGTTCACACATCCTATCCTGACCTCGCCAAGGCTTTCGACACCATCCCCCATTCTGGAATTATAGCTAAACTCACTAAACTACGTAGAAATCCCTACGTCACAAGATGGGTTGCCAACTGACTCACTGACAGAACCCACACTGCAAAAGTTGCAGACTCCAAATCTGACTTCAAACCAGTGACAAGTGGAGTACCACAGGGTTCAGTCCTGGGACCTCTCCTGTTTGGTATATACTTCTCTGAAGTACAGGCTAACACAGAAGGCCTTTGGCTAACAAAGTTCGCAGATGACTGCAAACTAGGAGCCATAGTCGAGTCCCCAAATGATGTGGGTATCCTACAGACAGGCCTCATTGAGACAGATGCCTGGTGTCAGAGCCATGGCTTCAAGCTCAAAGCCAAAAAGTGCATTGTCATCCCCTTTGGTAAAAACTCTGTACCCATGAACTACCACACAGGCAGCAGTCTACTTAACACCAAATGTGTGATAAAAGACCTTGGGACCCAGGTGGACAGTAGTCTCTCCTTTGATAATCACATTGCCACAGTAGTCAGGAAATCCTTCTAAGCGGCACACCTCATCACAAAAGGGTTCTCATCCAGGAAAAAAGAGGTCATTGTTTCCCTCTACTCGACACTCATTACACCCATTATAAAGTACAATGCCCCTTTTGGAATGTACCTCACAAGACATCTGCAGCACCTGGAAAGGCCACAGAAGTACCTCACAAAGAGGATTACTGGCCGCAAACAGATGCCCTACATTGACTGTCTCAAAAAACTCCAGCTTTACTCCATAGCATGTCGCCTACTCTGAGGTGATCTCTGCCTAACATATAAAGCTATGTCACACCCAGAGCTGTTGGACATGCTACACCTAAAGAAATCCCAATCCCTCCAAGCTACACACTCTGGGGACCTAAACCTTGTCACCACAATAAACAGGACATGCTGGAGGGAGGAAAGAATCACAAGCCTAAAGCAGATGCCCTATATAGACCATCTAAAAAAACTCCACCTATACTCTGTGGCATATCGTCTACTCACAGGCGATCTCTGCTTAACATACAAGGCCATGTTAAACCCAGAGCTGTTGGACATGCTACATTTAAAGAAATCCTAATCCCTCAGAGACGCACGCTCCAGGGATCTAAACCTTGTCATCACAATGAACAAAACATGCTGGAGAGATAGGTTCCTGACCCAGAGACTCCCCAGACTCTGGAACAGACTGCCCATACATGTCAAGCAGAGCACCTCTTTGACCCTCTTCAAAAGGAACCTTGATGAATGGATGGTAGATAGGAAATTCACCCTGGGATCACGTCAGTCACCCTGCTAGACAGGGGTCCAGGGAAGTAAATACTGTGGGAAGAAATAGCCACGGAATTGTTATGGCTAGGCTTGTATAGGCCCTAGGGCCGACAGCCTAGTACCAGCCTATGAACCTATGATAGAGTCCTGTCCCAGAGACTTCCCATACTCTGGAACAAGCTACCCATCTATGTCAAGCAAAGTTCCTCATTAGCACTCTTCAAGAAAAATCTTGATGAGTGGATGGGAAATAGGAAATACACCCTAGGGATCACTTCTGTGGCTCTGTTCGACAGGGGCATAGGAAAATAACTTTCTTGGGTGGCGTAAGCCAGGGGAACCTTGTTGGCTAGGCTTACTTAGGCCCTTGGGCCGACAGCCTAGTACCTACCTATGAACCTATGAATATCTGATACTACCTTTGGCACGAGTGAGGGATTATTCCTGAGAGACATCCTGTCTGCATGGAAGATAATGAAGGGTTCAGTGGCCATGAGTGCTTGAAGTTCTGACATCCTCCTAGCTGAAGTAATAGCCAAGAGGAAGGTGGTCTTCCAGGAAAGATGTTTTAGGTCTGCTGATGCAGCTGGTTCGAAGGGAGACAATGCCAGTTTTTCTAAGACATAGTTCAGGTCCCAGGCTGGAATGGGTGCCCTTCTAGGGGGCCTAATGTTAGACACACCTCTGAGGAATTGCTTAATCAAAGGGTGAGAGAAGACATACTATTCAGCATGAGAGTGTGCTGAAATGGCTGAGGCGTGGATTTTAATGGAGGAAAAGGAAAGGCCCTTGTTAAGTAGCTCAGCTAGGTAGTCCAGAATAAGTGGAAGAGATGGCTAGGAGCTGTTGTGACCTTTTGATAGGCACCAGGAGTTGAATCTTTTCCATTTCTGTGAGTAAGATTTCCTGGGGCTAGGCGTTTTGAATAATGTCTAAGACCTGCTTGCTCAACTGTGGGCTATCCCTGGTCCTTGGGGGATAAACCATGCAGAAAGTTTGGGAGTGTGCAGGTTTGGATGTAAAATCTCCCTTCTAGCTTGGGTCAGGAGGTCTGCAGTTAACGGCAGAGGCCTGTAAGGCTCCTTGGTCAGGCTGAGCAGCAAGGGGTACTAATGTTGCCTGGGCCAATCTGGTGCTATAAGGATGGCTTTTGGTCCTTCCTGCCTTATTTTGAGCAGTACCCTTGGGAGTAAGGGCTGGGGGAGAATGCATAAATGAAGAGATTGGTCCATTGGAATGAAAGAGCACCCAGCTTCCAAGCTAGGGGGTGGAAATCCTTTGTACAGAATTTTTGCAGCTGATTATTGTGTTGGGAGGCGAAGAGGTCCACCTCTGGTGTCCCCCAGGCCTGGGTGATTTGGAGGAATGTCCCCTTCTGGAGTTTCCACTCATGGGGGTCTAAGTAGTTTTTGCTTAGATGGTCTGCTAGGGTGTTGTTTACTCCTGGGATGTACTGGGTTATCAGGTGTAGGCCCATGGATGAGGCTGTCTGCCAGTGGGTCATGGCCAGTCGGCAGAGAGGGTAGGAGTGTGTCCCTCCCCCGCTTGTTGATGTACCACATGACTGTGGTATTGTCTGTTTTTATGAGGAGGACCCCTGGTTTTAGGTGGTCTTGGAAAGATGTGATAGCCTTGTGAACTGCCATCATTTCTTTTAGGTTGATGTGCCAATGAAGGTGCCTGAGGTCCCAAGAGCCTTGGGAACACTGAGTGTCTAAATGAGCACCTCAAGCTAGGTCTGTGGTGTCTGTGGTGATAGCTTGGCCTTGAGGGAGGTAGGTGAAGGGAAGGCCCTTGTTTTGAGTGCAGGCCTCTGCCCACCAAAGAAACTCATCCCTTATGCATGGAATGAGAGGGAGAGTGGTCTCCATAGGTTGAGACTGTTGGCACCAAAGGTTCTTTAGGAACCACTGGAGTTTTCTCATGTGCTGCCTGGCCAGGAGAATCATTAGACTGCAGGATGACATGTAACCCAGTGCTTGCAGAATTTTCCTTGCTGTGAGTTTTTTCTGAGAGCTAACTGGGAAAAGTAATTTGGCAGAAAGCTTTGTTTTTCTGATGAGAGGAAGGCTGTCTGGGAGGCTGTATCCAAGAGTGCGCCCAGAAAGGTGATCTGCCTGGAGGGGTTTAGGTTTGATTTTTTCCTGTTGATAGTGAACCCTAGAGAGGTTAGGGATGCTTGTACAAAGAGTAGGTCCTGTAGTAACTTCTCTTTCTTGTCTGCTTGTATTAGGCAGTCGTCCAGATAAGGGTAAATATGTATGTTTTGCTGTCTGCACAAGGCAACCACTGGGGCCAGGCATTTTGTGAAGACCCTGGGAGCCATAGATATGCCAAAGGGTAGCGCAGAGAATTGAAAGTGTTGAGAACTTGCTCTATAACATAGGTATTTTCTACAAGACTCCCTTATGGGTATATGAAGGTAGGCATCCTTCAGGTCTAGAGTGGCTAGCCATACATTTTTGCCCAGCATGGGTAAACGTTTTTGAAGAGTTAGCATTTTGAATTTTGGGACTTCTAGGAAGGTGTTTAGGGTGGACAAGTCGAGGATGGGTCGCCAAGTGTCTTCTTTTCTTGGTACTAGGAACAGTCTGGAGTAAAATCCTTTTCCTGCTTGCTCCTGTGGTACAGGCTCCACTGCCCCTTGGGCATGGAGTATGTGCACTTGTTTTAATGCTCCTGCCCACTGATTTGGAGGTAGATTTGGGTAACCTGATAAGGTTGGGACTTGTCGGATGGTAAATTTGTAGCCCTGGAAAATGATTTGCAAAACCCATTAATAGTACAGTTTTGTACCTACCATAAATGTAGATGTCCGAGGATCCACATTGCTGCAGTCCTAACTATTGGGTAGTCCGCTGTCCAGTCGGCCCGAATACCAAAGTATATGGCTGACGTCGGTCACGGCGCATTAGACTGACGTCAGTACGTCAGGGTACTAATGCGCATGACCGACGTCATATCCTCAGTCTTTTCTTGCCCCAGATGTCAGAAGACCCTAAAAAGACAAGGCCAAAACCAAAACACACCAAACATACCTGCACCAAAAACATATACAATATATACAAAGGTACCAGAATATAATCTCACCTACACAACCACCCCTAAACATAGAGGGAAGGAGGAGGAAATTGGACTGCAGCAATGTGGATCCTCGAACATCTACATTTATGGTAGGTACAAAACTGTACTATGTTCTTCATTCCACATTGCTGCAGTCCTAACTATTGGGTAGAATCCCAAAGCAGAGGTAAGGGAGGCTGGCAAATCATAAGGAAGCAGGAGCTGATAACATGCCTTGCAAAATAGCTGTGGCAAAACCAGCCCTAGACTTAGAGTAGAGAGGAAGGTGGTAATGCTTAGAGAAAGTATGCACTGAACTCCAAGTAGCTGCCTCCAAAATATCCTTAGTTGCCACCCCCCTTAGAAATGCTGTTGAAGTGGCAGTAGCCCTAGTGGAATGAGGCCTAATCCCAGCTGGAATCTCTTTGCCATGATGGGAATAACAAAATGCAATGCAAAACCCAATCCACCTAGAAATAGTTTGTTTTGACACAGGCTTGCCCTGCGAACTCAAAGCAAAAGAAACAAACAACTGCTGAGACTTTCTAAAATCCTTAGTCCTGCTTAAATAATAACGCAATTGCCTGTGTACATCTAAAGTGTGCAAAATCTTTTCCCCTTTATTTTGGGGATCTGCATAGAAAGTAGGCAAATGAATAGTTTGGTTTAAAGCCACACTAGAAACCACCTTAGGCATAAAGGAAGGATTAGTACGTAATGATACCCTATCCTTATGAAAAATCAAAAAGGCTCAACCGCCATAAGGGCCTGTAACTCAGAAACCCTTCTTGCAGAAGTAATGGCCAACAAAAAAGCAGTCTTCCATGACAAGTATTTCAGGTCAGCAGTAGCTGCAGGCTCAAAAGGTTGTAGAGTAAGTTTCTCCAACACAAAATTGAGATCCCAAGCAGGAGTAGGAGCTCTACGTGGGGGTCTTATATTCTTTGCCCCTCTAAGAAATTGCTTGAATAAAGGATGTGAAAACAATGGTGGGTCACAATCATAGTGAGCTGAAATTGCTGCAGCATGAATCTTAATGGAAGAGAAAGACAAACCTTTGTCCAATAACTCAGTAAGATATTGAAGAGCCACACTCAAATTAGGCTCCGAAATCTCCAAATTCTGTGCTGCAGTCCAAAATAAAAATCTCTTCCATTTTTCTGCATACACTTTCCTTGTACTAGGTCTTCTGGCTTCCATAATCACATTTAAAACCTGTTGAGGAAGTTGAGACCTGCTGTCTTTCAAAACAGAATATGCCAGGCTGTTAGGTGAAGAGTTTGAAACTTGACATTGAGCAGATGACCGTCCCTCTGAGACAATAGGTGTGGAATCAAGGGTAATGGCCATGGAGGCTTCCTTACCAGACTCCTCAGTAATGGGTACCAGTGCTGCCGAGGCCAATCTGGAGCTATTAAAATCATCCTTGGCTTGTCTTGTCTGACCTTTAGAAGCACCTTTGGGAGAAGAGGCAGAGGTGGAAAAGCATACACATGAAGATTTTTCCAACTGAAAGAAAGAGCATCCACTTTCCAAGCTGTGTGATGAAATCCCTTCGTGCAAAACTTTGGCAGCTGGTGGTTTAGTGGAGAAGCGAACAGATCTATGTCTGGAGTTCCCCATGACACTGTCAATTTTGAAATACATGAAGATCCAGTTTCCACTCGTGGGGATCCATGATTTGTCTGCTTAACACATCTGCTAAGGAGTTC
Source organism: Protopterus annectens (assembly GCF_019279795.1). Taxonomy (NCBI): domain Eukaryota; kingdom Metazoa; phylum Chordata; order Ceratodontiformes; family Protopteridae; genus Protopterus; species Protopterus annectens. Next base: position 978,046,645 of record NC_056744.1, read on the forward strand.
TGTGCTCCGGCAGAAACCTTGCCTGAAGAGTTAGTTGCAAGCTGAGCGCAGTCTCCCCATAAAATCATTGCTTGCCTGCACAATGGGTAAGAATGTGTTCCCCTTGTTTGTTGATGTACCACATGACAGTTGTGTTGTCTGTTAGAATCAACACCTGCCCTGGAAGAAGTAACTCCTTGAAAGCCATTAATGCAAACTGGACTGCTAACATCTCTTTCATGCTGATATGTAGATGCTGTAGTCTGGCAGGCCACTTGTCTTGTATCCACTTTCCATCTAGATGAGCTCCCCAAGCAATGTCTGAGGCATCTGTCGTTAGAATCTGACTTGCCTCTGGCCGGGTCACAGAGAGTCCCTTGTTTAGGTGACATTCCTGAGCCCACCACAAAATTCCTTTTGAATGCAAGGTATTATTTGAATGACAGTGTCCAAATCCTGGCAGTGCTGTGTCCATAGATTTTGAGATACCATTGTAGCTTCCTCATATGCAGTTTGGCATTGGGAAGCACCAGAATACAAGATGCCATGAACCCTAAGGCTTGAAGGACTGTCCTTGCAGTCAGCCCGGACTGAAGAGATAATTGATGGAAGTAACTGGAAAGATTCTTTTGTTTGTCCGGGGTTAGAAAGGCCATCTGGGCTGCTGTATTCAGTCTCACACCCAGAAAGCACATGTCTTGAGAGGGTACTAGACTGGACTTTATTTCGTTCACAGAATACCCTAGGCATCTTAGCACTGCTATGACATATTCCAAATGCTGTAGAAGGTCTTCCTTTTCTTGAGCCAGAATCAGGCAGTCGTCCAAGTAAGGATAGATTTGAATTCCTTTTAGCCTGAAGTAAGCTATCACTGGAGCCAGAACCTTTGTGAATACTCTGGGCGCAGTAGATAAGCCAAAGGGCAATGCAGAGAACTGATAATGAGAATTTCCAGCTCGAAAACGCAGATACTTTCTGCAACTTAGTCTTATAGGCACATGAAGGTAAGCTTCCTTGAGATCTAAAGTTACCATCCAGTGATCTTTGCCCAGTAGAGGTAAAAGCTGTTGTAACGTCAACATTTTGAACTTTGGAATGTCCAGATAAGTGTTGAGGATAGATAAATCCAAAATTGGTCTCCACGTGTTCCCCTTCTTTGGTACTAGGAACAGGCGAGAATAAAATCCTAGGCCCCTTTCTGGCACAGGAACTGACTGAATGGCTCCTATTTGGAGTAACAGAGAAATTTGTCTGCGAGCCTCTGTTCTTTGTAGAGGAGGAATGTCTGGCATGCCTTTGAAAGGAGGCAAGGTATGGAAATAAAACCTGTAACCGTGGTGAATGATATCCAGAACCCATTTGTCTTGGGTAATTAAATCCCAATTTTCTTTGAAAAGAGACAGTCTTCCTCCTAGAGGTGCCGCCAGGCGAGAAGGTACTGGCAGCTGAAAAGGCAGGTCATTGGGTCTGCTTACGAAAGGACTGAACCCTGCCCTCACCAGAAGTCTGAGCAGGTGAACTTCCTGTCCTAGGCCTAAAAGAACCTTGAGCTCTGCCCCTACCACGTCTAGACCTACCCCTAGACTGGGAATCATAAGCAGGATAAGTCCACCCCTTAGTAGGCCAATTTCTACTAAACTTCGGAGGCTGCACCTGCAAAAAATCCTTAACAGTTTGCATAGACTTAGCCTTGTCCTCCATTTTCTTTAAAACTGCTTCCACAGGCGAACCAAACAACACATCAGACTGTAAAGGAGCATCCAAAATCCTTGTCTTAACATGCTCAGCTAAGTTCTGATCTCTCAACCAGGCGTGCCTACGAAGAACAGAACCAGTGGCAGCCACCCTGGAGGAGGCCTGCACAGCATCAAAACCACATTGCAAGGAATGTTTACCCACTTGTTCAGACACATGAACTAAATCCTGCAACTCTTTACACTCAATACCTTCCGCCAGAGCATCCACCTTAGATTTCAACTGTGAAAGAAGATAATTCTGATATTTTAACATGTGAAACTGACAATTCAACGCCCTCATGGCTAAAGTGGAAGAAGTATACACTTTCTTTCCCCATCTATCCAAAGCCCTTGCCTCTTTATCAGGAGGGACAGGATTTTTAACAACTGAGGCCTTCACACCTTTAGGCCCCTGAGAGACAGTTTCGGGTCTGCCCTAGGACTCTTAAAAGATACTTATGAGCGTCAGGCACCCTATAATACCTATCCGGTTTAACTGGGGCAGGAGGCAAAGAATCAGGATTCAGGGAAGCCTCTGCAAAACATCTTCCACCACATTCAAAACAGGAGGTATAGCTAAAGGCCTATGCTGGGGTAAAACAAGAATTCCCTAAGCCTTTTCCTGGAATCAGAGAAATCTTGCCCTTCCCATTTAAAATGCTCCCTCATGGAATGCAGAGTCTCTGAAAATGAAAAATCCTCAGGAGGAGAAGCTGAAGGAGTAGAATCATCCACATCAGAATCAGAATAAGGAAGGTACTCCTGCAAGTCTTCAGCCGAAGACTCAGAAGCCTCCGAGCATTGCTCAAAACTCTCAAACTCAGGTTCCACCCTAGGCCTCTTATCAGGAGGGGGCATAGAACCCCTTATCATAGTAATCAAATCCTCTGCCATTTTAAGCATATGTTTCTTAGGCAAAGACCCTGAGGCACTAGGAGAAACCCCACTGAAGCAAAACTTGGCCTGCCCTCAAAGAAGCCTTGGAAACAGAAGGGGAGGCTCTAACCACCTTAGGAAGAGAAGGAAGAACAGTCACCTGAGAAGCCCCTCAGCCTGGCCTACTTCCTGAGAGGATACATCCTGTAACAGTAAAGTCTCTCCCTGAGACTCCAAAGAAACACCTGGCAAAACCTCCGGCTCCACTGAGCCCTCTAAAGAACCGGCGTCTGGGACTGTCGGTTCTTCCACTCTAGGCTTTGCTGCTTTGTCCTTGCGTTTTTGGCGAAGCGCGCCGGAGCATCCGACGGCATTTTATAATTACAACGCTTCCCAAACACTAACCTGGCACAGTCTAACCTTCTCTTAATAGTGCGTTTGTTAAATCTAGCACAAGAGCGGCATCCAACAACGTCGTGCTCAGGCCCTAAACAAGGTATACACAAAGTATGGTAATCCCTATGAGGTATCTGTTTCCCACAAGAAATACAGTTATTCACTTTTTCTGACATCCGGTTAAATACTGAGGCAAGAAAAAAACGAAATATTCCCCAACGGGGTACTTAGCCAACTTTGATTCGGTCTGAAACTCTGACTTCAGAAACTTTCAGAACGCCAACCTGCACTCACAAAATTGCTTCTGCATCGGACCATGCGGCAAAAAAGACTGAGGATATGACGTCGGTCATGCGCATTAGTACCCTGACGCACTGACGTCAGTCTAATGCGCCGTGACCGACGTCAGCCATATACTTTGGTATTCGGGCCGACTGGACAGCGGACTACCCAATAGTTAGGACTGCAGCAATGTGGAATGAAGAACATCCTTTGTTACAGACATCCAATTTTGTTTGTAAAGGGATAACCTTCCTCTTAACCTTTGATGGGAGTTGGGGTGTGAGTCATTGGACGTGCTTAGAGTAGTGAGTGGACTTAGCACTCCCTGCTGTGGGGAAGGTGGAGGGCCACTGCTTTGTTTTTCACTGGCCTTGGTTTTGTGGTCTAACTGGTCTGTCCCTGCGAGGCCTCCCTTGAGCTTGTCTACTGGGGAACTGGGAAAGACCAGTGCTTAGAGGGAAAGTTTCTGCTGAATCTGAGAGGTTGAACTTGGAGGAAGTCTTTTATTGTTTGCATGGATTTAGCTTTATCCTCCATCTTTTTGATGACCTCCTCTGCTTTTGATCCAAACAAGTGGTCTTTATCCAGGGGGGCATCAAGTAGTCTAGATTTTACATGATCAGGCAGTGGCTGTTCTTTTAGCCATGCATGCCTCCTAATGACTAAGCCTGTCACAGAGGCCCTACTTGAGGCTTCTAGGGCATCAAATCCTCAGTGCAGGGAGTGTTTAGCTACTTGAGAAGTAGAGTGCAGAAGATCTGCTAACTCCATGGAAGTATAAGTGGCAGGTAAAGATGAAATTTTTTGTTTCATAAGTTCCAAGGTGTGCTCTTGATATTTTAGCATATGGAACTGGCAGTTAAGAGCTCTAATAGCTAAAGCTGAGGAGGTGTACACTTTCTTAGCCCATCTGTCTAGAGCTCTTGAGTCCTTGTCAGAGGGAATTGAGTTTTTAGATGAGCTAGCCTTGGCCCCTTTGGGCCCCTGTGTGATGATCTCTGGGTCTGCTGCAGGGTTTTTAAACAAAAATTTATGTGAATCAGGCACCCTGTAGTACCTGTCAGGTTTTCTAGGAGCAGGGGGTAGGGCATCAGGGGTGAGGCTACATTAATTGAAAACATCATCCACCATGTCTAGAATAAGGGAGATGGCCAAGGGTCTGTGCTGAGGAAGGTCTAGAAATTCTCTTAGTCTTTTCTCAGAATGAAGATAATCGTGGGCTTCCCAGTGGAAATGCTCTCGAGAGTGTGTAGGGTTTCCCCAAATGAAAGATCATCGGGGGGGGGGGGCAGAAGAAATGCATTCCTCTGCATCAGAATCTTCAAAGGAGGTGAGAGGTTGCTGTTCCTCATCTGAATCAAGGTAGTCTGAAATTTCAGAATCCGGTTCTGTGTGAACTTCAGGGGAAGTATCCCTTTTTCTTTTAGAAGGATTGGTATGGCTACCCCTGATGAAACTGATGAGGTCCTCCGCCATTTTCAGTAACTGCGTCTGAGGCTGTGGAGGAGGAGTAAGTTGGCGACTGGAGACTGGTTTCCTAGGGGTAGTCTTGCTTTTAGACCTTAATAAATCCATTTGTCATTGGGATGTGGTAGTTGGAGGCAAAGACGTCAGTTTTTGCCTTGAACTGGTTGTGTCCTCGGAAGCCAGTGCCTGCGTAACGGCTCCGGACCCAACCGAAGAGGGTACAACTGAGGGATCAGATGATGAAGCATTCCCCGGCAGCATACCGCACTCCGAAAGGGTCTTAGTAGAGGCGTGCAAAGGAAACGAGTTGGGCATCAGGGGCTGTGAAAGTGCCTCACTGAATTTCTGAGAACTGACAACTTGCTTCTGGGACGGGTCAGCAGAAGGCTTAAGTTTGTGTGGTCTGTCCCTTTCTTTGTCTTTTTGTTTTCTGGGGATATCCACAGACTGTTGACCAATGGATGCCATTTCACAATGCGAAGAACTACTTTGGAAATGCCTGGCTACAAATTCAGCTCTACGGCGAATAATCCTAGAATTGAAAAGTGCACAGAACCGACAATAGGGGACATCGTGGTCTGGGCCTAGACAAATAACGCACAAGGTATGGAAGTCTCGGTGTGATATTTGTTTTCCACAGTGGAAACAGTTATTGACTTTTTTGCACATCGGTTAGTGTAAGAAAAAGGTCACCAATGAGGTACTTAGCTTTAGTCGTTTTCGAAGGCAACTTCTACTCTGGCAATGATTGACCAGCACACACGCAAACTGCTTTTGCTTTGGGCTCCACGGCAAGAAAAACTGATGTAATGGCGCTGGCTGCTCTCCTTTATAGCACTGACCACCTAATGTCAGTCCACAGGTGACAGCAGCCAGCGCAGGGGAAAAATTTTACTCTGGTATTCGGACTGACCGAGGGCTACCCAAGCAGGGATAACCCATAAGTGATGACTGCAACACTGAAACACAAAGAACATCAGTTGATCTGCTGCTCATGATGTCAGAAATGTGTAGACTCATTAAGAGTGAAAGGTCAAGAAAGAAGCTGAGATGCCTATAAGTGGGGACAGATTCAACATGATTGTTTGGATAGGACAGAAGGAGGAGTACAATTCCGCCCAGCACCATACCAAGTATTACTGTTTTGGTTCTGTCCCAAATGAGAATAAGCTTTTCAGAATCAATCATAAGAAGTGTCTAAAAATCAATAAGTAGACCACTACTGAGACAGTCTGTAGATCTAAGGGATCTAAAACTTAGTCATCTGCATGTAGAATGAGTTGCAGAAGTGAAATTTGCTGTGGCCAGCTTTCTTGTCTCCTCTCCCCCTTTCAGGACATTCTGTGTGACACCAGATGCCTGAAGCTCCAGCTGCTTGATATTCAGTCCTTTCTTGAGGGTTAAATTTCCCCTGGATCAAAAGGAGCTAAAATATGCTCCCCAACCCACTACCAAACCACCCATAATAAGAAAAACTGTTACCGAGACTCGTAAGGACAGTTCACCACTCCAAAGCCCAGTAAAAACTGTATGACTGAATATCTGTGAATATGTGGTCACCCTACAGTGACTGCCATGTCAGTACAGAATGCAACACCCCACTCTCAGGTATAGAAAAAAATATGTTACCTACAGATACTGCCAAGCCCAAAAATGTAGGCAACACTGAATCTGGATCCACCACTGTGTCCTTTTACTTCTAAATCAATAAAAACACAATAAAGGTAAATTCTGGCTCTGGACTACATTCTGCCACCATAAGTAGAGGTCATACAATCAAACCTACTAGAAACTGACTATAATACAACTTGGATGCCTGGCACTTTATAAGTACATAAGCTTGTAGCTGACATTATCAATATAGTGTTATCAATCTAAAGCAGTTTGACATTTTCTACTAAAAGTTTTTTGGATAGCACAACTAGACATACAGTTATGAAATGTAATTAGGTTGTGCTTTAAGATGTAAAGGTAACAACACAGCTGTACACTGTATTTCTGAATTCCAAGTCACAATTCTCAATAAAGTTTCCCCTTTTGTTTGCAGTAACATATCAAGTGTTAGAAAATATCAATTTCTGGAACAAAGAAATACTGGTTTTAATTATGTTTTAAAAACTAAATATATGTATGATTTTATCAATTACTGGTCATGCCATACAAATGTGCATGTTTACTGTAAAACAAATCTAAATAGATTTGCATTAGGGAGACTGTGAAATTATAATAATAATAACAGTTTGAAAGTGAAAACATGGGTTACATTTTCACTATGTAAATGTGCATGTTTACTGTATAACAAATCTGAATAGATTTGCATTAGGGAGACTGTGAAATTATAATAATTGTTTGAAAGTGAAAACATTGCTTACATTTTCAAAACAAATCTAAATAGATTTGCATTACGGAGACTGTGAAATTATAATAATACTAACAGTTTGAAAGTGAAAACATGGGTTACATTTTCACTATGTATGTAAAATATAACAAGCACTACCTTTACCTCCTTTTGTTCACATAATGCCTCAGTGGAATGTGTTCCTTCTGAAAAGAAGTCACACAAATTCCATAACCATGGTAATGTACTCCAGCCTGCTGCTCTCACACATAGAAATAATTTCAATTATCATTTAGCAGTGATCATGAAACTGCTCTTTGCTTTCACACATAAACTAACCTCCAAATGACAGCCACTTTCTTATTAAACTTCTGATGTCTCATTGAGAATACAATGAAAAACATAATGGTCACAGTTATGCATTTCAATTTGCTGCTCTCTGTCATACACACACTGCCCCTCAAGAAGCCACATCAATGATAATCTAACACCCAATATGTAAACGCTCAATGCTCTAACACACAACATGCCTTCTCACCTCTGCTCCTAAAAGAAAGCAACTTTCTATGTACACTTCTGATGTCTTAGTGTGCCACTCAACTGTACAGATTTTCACAGAATGTCCATATTTTGGCCTCATATATTTGGTCCATTTTTCATAAAATTGTGGTTTTTCTGGCAAATTAGTGGTAAATCATTAAAGATTTAAGTTCAAAAATAATGACAGACATTTGAGTTTCAGACTTCATATCCTTAAGAAAGTCATGCTAATGCAAAACCTGATATTCTGTCAACTTTCTGAGTTTGTAAGAGCAATATTTAAAAATTGTCCTTATTTTTGGGCTTTTGTCCCATTTTTATTGATGGCTTTGACCAGATTTCTTACTCTAAGAGGTTGAGAGGTATGAAAATGAATGAAATAATTACCAAACTAATGTATTTGAACATGTTGATCTTGGATGCATACACATACGTACATAGATACACATAAACCTACACACACTGTCCTCATGCCCAACAAAACAAGTCATACTAATTATCATTTTACTCTCATTAAGGAACTGCCCTTTGCTTTATTTACTAAGACTGCCTCTTAAACCAGACTGCAGCTTCTGGGAATCACATCCACTGCATGATTTCCAAAAAAGTGAAAGAAATAATCTATTTCAGCTTGGTACAGTTATTCTCAGCCAACACCACCTCCAGCCTGAACTCTGTAAAAAAATAATAAGTAAATAATAAATAAACAAAACTGAATGGGCTGCTGCTGTGGGAAGTGTCCACCACTGAAAGAAACAAATGTGCATTAAGGAGAAAAAAACATTCCAGAAATTGGACTGTCTGCTTCTTTCAGCATCTTTAATCCACTGATTACAGAGTGCCAGGTATGCACTTAGATGGGCCACTCTGAGCAATAACCTCATGCTAAGCTTAAACAGTAACAGGACATGGATTTCCTAGCCATGTCCTGTTACCATGTGAAAGGGGTGGAAATGAGACACTGAGCTATTTTGCTAGTACTATCACTGTTTTAGCAAAATAATTACATTTGTGTGCCCTGGACAGGACTGATGTTTTTTTTCTAATTTTAATGTCAGTACAAACCCAAGATACACTAAAATGCAGTTTCTGATAGTGCCAAGATAAAATGGGACCAACGATTAATAGATTAAATGGCACCCTTTTACCAGCTAGGCAGGCCAGGATCAGCTACTTACTTCAATCTCTCAGAGGCTGGCTCATCCATCCCACAGACCCACTACTTGGACCCAGGGCACCAGGAATGAAGGAGGTGCTCCATTCCACTGCATCATGAAACCAGCTATTATTCATTGTCAACAGACTGCACGCTGTGTCAGGGTTAGGCACTCGACAATGTAAAATACGTCTCTGGGTGATTTAGCTATGCTGACTAATGTTACTAAATAAGCATGGGTATTTGATTGAGTGGGTTGAGGACCCGGCTTACTTCAACCTATGAAATACCAAACAAATGGACAAAAAGGCAGGGCAGACTGTACGAAGATTTAATGACAGGTCCCAAAAACACAATAAACTTCCTTTAAGCGCTTTTCGTTTGTTCTAAATTAACAAACTTCTTCAGAAGTAATTAATTAACACAGCTGCTAACAATTTATACCCATAAAAAGTGCGGGAAAACCTAAACAAGTTAATATTTATAACAATTAAAAACAATTAAAGATTAAAAGGCACTACGTACTTACATTTGTTTCCAAAAGGTTATAGGAAAAAATGTATTTAACTTTAACAAAGTAACCACCAGGGGCATACATTTCATCAGAAATCTATACTTAATTTATGCATAGTAGTTTCTACTGTATTGAATGAAAAGTAAAAAATAGTGGAAAATAAAATCTAACGTTATCTTTGCAAGTTTTTAAGTTTTAAGATATTGGAAATTGAACAGGCCTCATTTAAGCCAGGGTAATTGAAAGCATTCAACTTAATCTGCCACAGTAATTCAAGTTCTTCCAATTTGAATGAAGCAGGACCACCTCTTATGTCAAGAACCATGTTGTTGATAACTAAGAATTTGAATTTATGTGTGGGGTTATGATGGACATGCTTTGCCAGAGCATTGTCCATCTTATTGTGGGAAATGGCATATTGATGTTCATATACCCTATCTCTGAGTCTGCGTTCAGTTTTGCCCACGTAGAATGCAAAACAGTCAGAACATTGGGCCAAATAAACCAAAAATCTAGTATTACAATTATATCTAGATTTCAACTTATAGGTACTTCCGTTGATTGTAAAAGAGTTAGTACAATCAATAAACCTACAATAGTTGCAACTCTCACATTTAGACATACCTGTCACTCTGGAGAGTGGATTATTCCATCTCTCAAGGAGATTTTTCAAGTTTCTACCCTTTTTAAAAACTACGTGTGGTTTGTGACCTAAAAACTCAAAGACAGTATGGTTGGATTTAAATAATTCCCAATTTTTGGTAATCACATTGACAATAAGTTTACTTTGAGTATTGAATGAAGTCACAAAACTACGTTGAAGGTCCTGTCGATGGAAGTTAGAGGTGACTATCTCAGGACCATTGACGTCAAGCTCAATGGTAGACACATTATCCAAAATTCTATGGTTCCTACTTAGGATTGGTTTAAACCAATTTCCATTTCTTTTGTGTGACCTCTTCAATTAATGTGTCCAGTAATGATTCCGGGTAACCCTGATGTAAAAACATCTGCTTCAAGAAGAGACATTCACTAGTGAAGTCTTCATCTAGACTAGAAATCCGTGATGCCCTCACTAGTTGCCCCTTAACAACTGACTTTTTTTGGTGGAATGGGTGGCAACTAGAGAAGTGAAGAAAGGAATTAGAATAAGTAGCTTTCCTATATATTTGAGCAGTGAAAATGCCACCTATTTCATTTTTAACCAACTGGATATCCAAGTATGGTATAGTGTCAGTACTGAACGTGTGAGTAAATTGTAAAAAACTAGTAGAAGAGTTGAACTTATTGACGATGTTAGTGGCCAGTAGGTCGTCTCCATTTATAAGTATAAAAATATCGTCGAGGAACCAAGTGTAATAAACTATACAATCCATCATAGACTCATCTATAAAGACATGATTCGCCTCCCATTGTGCCATCACTAAGTTTGCGACACTTGCTCCACAAGGGGAGCCCATCGCTAAACCTACTTTTTGAAGGAAAAACTTGTTGTCAAAAATGAAATAGTTATTGGTCAAGATCAAGTCTAATAATTCCATGACTAAAGCAATGTCACTAGTTGGTGCCCCATGTTTTTTCATCAGTTCAGCCACCCATTCGACACTTATGTCGTGAGGGATACAAGTGTACAAATCCTTTACATCTATTGTTAAAAAATTATAATCATTGTTGAACTCCAAGTCATTTATTTTGGACAAAAAAGACCAAGAGTCCTTACAAATATGTGACTCCAAGATGACATACTTTTGTAACATGGAGTCAACTACCTTTGCGCAAGCATAGGTAGGAGATCCACGACCATCAATAAGGGGTCTCATAGGAGGATTTGTTACATCTTTGTGAATTTTAGGAATCCCAAATAAAGATGGATACCTGGGAAACAAAGGACACATATAGTTAAATAATACTTGATCTACTCGTCCTTCAATAAATAAATCGTTCAAGCAGGATTTGATGAGGCTGTATGCCTTGTTCACTTCTGACCTTGAACTTACTATATAAGTGTCACTGTTTAACAGCATTGCCATACGCACTACATAATCTGAATTGTCGAAAATTACCAACCCTCCCCCTTTATCGGGTTTGCATATCCGAATGTCTTGAGATTGGATATACCTTAAAAATTCCTTTTCAGCTTCATGTTCGTTATTTCTATTAAATGGCCTACTACTAGCTATGTTCCTAAAGTCCAACTCACTCACTTGTTCAAAAATTTGAAGTAGGGGGTGAAGAGGGGGATTAAATGTGCTAGAAATACGGAAAGGGTTGTTTTCTGTTGTGTCAGGAGCGTTCATGAAAAACAAGCCTAAATTAAGTTTCCTCGTGAAAGATTTAAGCTCTACTATAGACTTGGCTATGTCCATATCATGCCAAGAAACATAAGTGTTACCTTTTGCTAAATAAACCACTAAACCTAATGGTATAACACTGTCAGAAAAGTTGTAAACTTTAAAGTCATTGACCTTATTAAATATAATACTAGGACTTGTGACAAAACATTGACAGTCAATAAGTTGGATAGGGACACCAGTTGATTCATTCACTTCATTCGTATTACAGGTTGAAAATGAGGAATGACTAACAGGTGAAGTCGGAACGTGGACACATAACTGGTCGTCCAAAAGGACAGATTCATAACAATATTGTGGATCTTGATTCACCTGGGCGGTTTTGTTATCCTTTGTTGTTTGGGTCGGGCTCCTAAAGAGTTGTTCCTGCGAAAATCCTGTTGACCATCATTTTGATTAATTATGTTATTACGTTGGTGTTGACTAGCCTGATTGAAGTGTCTATTATTATAATTATAATTGACACGTGAAGTGTTCATAAGCCTTTCACTTCTACGAACTGCCTCTTGACCAGCTTCAAACGTGTTAGATGGACCGGAATTATGATGTTCTTCTGGATGGTCAATAGGCTGCGCAGGAGAACTATACGTTTGGTCAACCAATTAAGAAGAAGTTGAAACATCTAAATTATTGATGGATAATAAATCTTTACTAGTTAAATTAATAAGTGAATGACCAAGTTGCCAAATCTGTGCTGCTGGTGGGGGTGGGTACGCCAAACCCTGTCTATAAGAGTTACAATCACGGTCCAGTTTCTTAGTTTTATTTGTACTCAATTTAGACATATGCTGGTTAATGCTTGAGAAAGTCCTACCATAGTCAAACTTGTACCTGTCAAATTGTTTGTCAAGTAAAACTTTGTTGTCAACCTCTTTAACCAAAATCGACACATTGTCAGCCATCAAAGAATAATGCTAGATCATGACTTCAAGCAGTTCAAAGCCCTGCCTGTCAAATAACTCAATCAGTTCTAAATGGTCCTTAATTTGACCGGTCGGGTATTGAACCCTTCGAAGGCCCTTAGGTATAACTTTCTTTCTCAAGCATTCCTTGAAGTAAGATATTTCAAGTTGAGTTTTTTTTATATTTTAACAGTAAATTGTCAAGCAGTTTTAAATTAGCCACAATGTCAGAATGCGAACTATTGTTACCTTCAATTTGATATGCAGTAGCTGTATTCGGAGTTCGTTCAGACGCAAAATTAAAATTATTGTCCATCCATGCTGATAACGAGCATGGGTTACCATCCAAGTCTTTTAAGATATTGGTTGAGCCTTGTTGTTGATCATTGAAGTTCTCCTCAGGTTCATCATTCCGAGTTACAGCTGATAGAAGCAGTAGTTGGTTTGACGAGCGAGTGGATGGTGCCGTTGAATCAGCACAATTTGAAAAAGGAACTGTGTCGCTGTTCTCTGAGCTGGTGGTGGTGTACTCTCATCTAATACTCGTTCGTCGGCAACAACTTCCTGCTGATTTAACACTAAAACACTTGCCGGTAGATTAGAAACATTTTGATGAACCGATGTAGCTTTAATCCTCCGTACTCCTGGGTCAGTGTTAGTAGCAATGTGCAAAGATAGGCAATTGGAGAGAATTGTTTGATTTTTATCCAACTGGTCTAGTCGGTTACAAATCGACTCAATTTTACTGAGCAGTACAGGTAGCATACTATTTGTAAGTTCTCCTTCGATACTTGCTACCATAGCGGGACCAGCGTCCTGCTTGTTGGTAGCCCCGTTTGAGGCAATTCCATTTTGTGAGTACAGTACTTGGGATGCCGTTGAGTCGGACACCATAAAGAACTATTAAAAAACACAGGCAGTGCAAACTAAGAAATACCAAACAAATGGACAAAACGGCAGGGCAGACTGTACGAAGATTTAATGACAGGTCCCAAAAACACAATAAACTTCCTTTAAGCGCTTTTCGTTTGTTCTAAATTAACAAACTTCTTCAGAAGTAATTAATTAACACAGCTGCTAACAATTTATACCCATAAAAAGTGCGGGAAAACCGGTCAACATGATTTTCGCAGGAACAACTCTTTAGGAGCCCGACCCAAACAACAAAGGATAACAAAACCGCCCAGGTGAATCAAGATCCACAATATTGTTATGAATCTGTCCTTTTGGACGACCAGTTATGTGTCCACTTTCCGACTTCACCTGTTAGTCGTTCCTCATTTTCAACCTGTAATACGAATGAAGTGAATGAATCAACTGGTGTCCCTATCCAACGTATTGACTGTCAATGTTTTGTCACAAGTCCTAGTATTATATTTAATAAGGTCAATGACTTTAAAGTTTACAACTTTTCTGACAGTGTTATACCATTAGGTTTAGTGGATTTTTTAGCAAAAGGTAACACTTATGTTCCTTGGCATGATATGGACATAGCCAAGTCTATAGTAGAGCTTAAATCTTTCACGAGGAAACTTAATTTAGGCTTGTTTTTCATGAACATTCCTGACACAACAGAAAACAACCCTTTCCGTATTTCTAGCACATTTAATCCCCCTCTTCACCCCCTACTTCAAATTTTTGAACAAGTGAGTGAGTTGGACTTTAGGAACATGGCTAGTAGTAGGTCATTTAATAGAAATAACGAACATGAAGCTGAAAAGGAATTTTTAAGGTATATCCAATCTCAAGACATTCGGATATGCAAACCAGATAAAGGGGGAGGGTTGGTAATTTTCGACAATTCAGATTATGTAGTGTGTATGGCAACGCTGTTAAACAGTGACACTTATATAGTAAGTTCAAGGTCAGAAGTGAACAAGGCATACAGCCTCATCAAATCCTGCTTGAACGATTTATTTATTGAAGGACGAGTAGATCAAGTATTATTTAACTATATGTGTCCTTTGTTTCCCAGGTATCCATCTTTATTTGGGATTCCTAAAATTCACAAAGATGTAACAAATCCTCCTATGAGACCCCTTATTGATGGTCGTGGATCTCCTACCTATGCTTGCTAAAGGTAGTTGACTCCATGTTACAAAAGTATGTCATCTTGGAGTCACATATTTGTAAGGACTCTTGGTCTTTTTTGTCCAAAATAAATGACTTGGAGTTCAACAATGATTATAATTTTTTAACAATAGACGTAAAGGATTTGTACACTTGTATCCCTCACGACATAAGTGTCGAATGAGTGGCTGAACTGATGAAAAAACATGGGGCACCAACTAGTGACATTGCTTTAGTCATGGAATTATTAGACTTGATCTTGACCAATAACTATTTCATTTTTGACAACAAGTTTTTCCTTCAAAAAGTAGGTTTAGCGATGGGCTCCCCTTGTGGAGCAAGTGTCGCAAACTTCGTGATGGCACAATGGGAGGCGAATCATGTCTTTATAGATGAGGCTATGATGGATTGTATAGTTTATTACACTCGGTTCCTCGATGATATTTTTATACTTATAAATGGAGACGACCTACTGGCCACTAACATCGTCAATAAGTTCAACTCTTCTACTAGTTTTTTACAATTTACTCACACGTTCAGTACTGACACTATACCATACTTGGATATCCGGTTGGTTAAAAATGAAATAGGTGGCATTTTCACTGCTCAAATATATAGGAAAGCTACTTATTCTAATTCCTTTCTTCACTTCTCTAGTTGCCACCCATTCCACCAAAAAAAGTCAGTTGTTAAGGGGCAACTAGTGAGGGCATCACGGATTTCTAGTCTTGATGAAGACTTCACTAGTGAATGTCTCTTCTTGAAGCAGATGTTTTTACATCAGGGTTACCCGGAATCATTACTGGACACATTAATTGAAGAGGTCACACACAAAAGAAATGGAAATTGGTTTAAACCAATCCTAAGTAGGAACCATAGAATTTTGGATAATGTGTCTACCATTGAGCTTGACGTCAATGGTCCTGAGATAGTCACCCCTAACTTCCATCGACAGGACCTTCAACGTAGTTTTGTGACTTCATTCAATACTCAAAGTAAACTTATTGTCAATGTGATTACCAAAAATTGGGAATTATTTAAATTCAACCATACTGTCTTTGAGTTTTTAGGTCACAAACCACACGTAGTTTTTAAAAAGGGTAGAAACTTGAAAAATCTCCTTGAGAGACGGAATAATCCACTCTCCAGAGTGACAGGTATGTCTAAATGTGAGAGTTGCAACTATTGTAGGTTTATTGATTGTACTAACTCTTCTACAATCAACGAAAGTACCTATAAGTTGAAATCTAGATATAATTGTAATACTAGATTTTTGGTTTATTTGGCCCAATGTTCTGACTGTTTTGCATTCTACGTGGGCAAAACTGAACGCAGACTCAGAGATAGGGTATATGAACATCAATATGCCATTTCCCACAATAAGATGGACAATGCTCTGGCAAAGCATGTCCATCATAACCCCACACATAAATTCAAATTCTTAGTTATCAACAACATGGTTCTTGACATAAGAGGTGGTCCTGCTTCATTCAAATTGGAAGAACTTGAATTACTGTGGCAGATTAAGTTGAATGCTTTCAATTACCCTGGCTTAAATGAGGCCTGTTCAATTTCCAGTATCTTAAAACTTAAAAACTTGCAAAGATAACGTTAGATTTTATTTTCCACTATTTTTTACTTTTCATTCAATACAGTAAAAACTACTATGCATAAATTAAGTATAGATTTCTGATGAAATGTATGCCCCTGGTGGTTACTTTGTTAAAGTTAAATACATTTTTTCCTATAACCTTTTGGAAACAAATGTAAGTACGTGGTGCCTTTTAATCTTTAATTGTTTTTAATTGTTATAAATATTAACTTGTTTAGGTTTTCCTGCACTTTTTATGGGTATAAATTGTTAGCAGCTGTGTTAATTAATTACTTCTGAAGAAGTTTGTTAATTTAGAACAAACGAAAAGCGCTTAAAGGAAGTTTATTGTGTTTTTGGGACCTGTCATTAAATCTTCGTACAGTCTGCCCTGCCGTTTTGTCCGTTTGTTTGGTATTTCTTAGTTTGCAGTGCCTGTGTTTTTTAATTATTACTTCAACCTATACCAGGGAACAATGCAAATGGTAGGAAGGGTGTATGTGCCCTATTGGTCAGTGTGTGCCTGCCATAAAGCCCAGCAGCCCTGGGTCAATAAGCTACTCGCCAGCCAGTGTCTAGTTGCCCAGCCTGGCATAGCTCTGTTGAATGCAAGCTGAACATAAAAACTCAATCAAGCTGCCAAACATGAACTAAGAATTGCTACACTCAATGTAGGTTCACTGACAGGATGCAGCTTTTAAGTGGATGACATGAAGGTACGGAGGAGGCTGATCATTCTATGCATCCAAGGGACAAGATGGAAGGGCGATGCAGCAAAACAACTTGGCTTGGTATCCACTGTCTACTACTCAGAAGGACAGGCTAGAAATGGTGTGGGAATGTGGGTGAGAGAGAGGCTTCAGAAGGCAGTGAGGGATGTCATCAGAATTAATGACAGACTCATGGCAATCAGACTCTAGTCTAATAATAGAGCAATAGTCATAATCTCAGACTATGCCCCACAGCAGGTTTATGATAGGGAAGAGAAGAGTGCATTCAGACAGCAGTTGCAGGAACTGCTAGATAAATCAGGACAACAGGAATTGGTGTTGATAATGGGTTACCTAAAAGCACATATCAGGACAGACAGAACAAGACAGGAGGACTGCCTGGGTTCACATGGGTGGGGCAACAGGAATAAAGTAGGAGAGGCCATTCTAGACTACTGTATGACAAATGGCTTAAAAGTACACAACACATGGTTCAGAAAGAGAGATAGTCACAAGATAACATACAAGAGTGTCCAACGTGCAACTTAGTTCATAGGTAGGTACTAGGCTATTGGCCCTAGGGCCTATATAAGCCTAGCCAAAAAGGTACCCTGGCTTTCGCCACCCAGGAAAATTATTTTCCTATGCCCCTGTTGAGCAGAGCCACAGAAGTGATCCCCAGGGTGAATTTCCTATTTCCCATCCAGTCATCAAGATTTTTCTTGAAGAGTGCTAATGAGAAGCTTTGTTTGATAAAGACAGGTAGTTTGTTCCAGAGTATGGGAAGTCTCTGGGACAGGAATCTATCCCTCCAGCATGTTCTGTTTATTGTGGTGACAAGGTTTAGGTCTCTAGAGCGTTTAGCTCGGAGGGATTGGGATTTCTTTAAGTGGAGCATGTCCAACAGCTCTGGGTTTGACATAGCTTTTTATGTTAGGCAGAGATCGCCTCTGAGTAGGCGATATGCGACAGAGTAAAGCTGGAGTTTTATGAGATGATCTGCGTAGGGCATCTGTTTGAGGCCGGTAATCCTCTTTGTGAAGTATTTCTGTGGCCTTTCCAGTTGTTGTAGATGTCTTGTGAGGTACATACCAAAATGGGCATTGTTCTCTACAATGGGTCTGAGTAATGAGTAGAGGGGAACAATTAACTCTTTTTTCCTGGATGAGAAACCTTTTGTGATGAGGTGTGGCACATAGAAGGATTTCCTTACTGTGGCGATGTGATTATCAAAGGAGAGACTACTGTCCACCTGTGTCCCAAGGTCTCTTATCACACTTTCAGCGTTAAGTAGACTACCGCCTATGTGGTAGTTCATGGGTACAGAGTTTTTGCCAAAGGGATGACAATGCACTTTTTGGCATTGAGCTTGAGGCCATGGCTTTAACACCAGGCATCTGTCTCAGTGAGGCCCTTCTGTAGGATGTCCACATCATTAGGAGTTTCAATTATGGCTCCTAGTTTGCAGTCATCTGCGAACTTCATTAGCCAAAGACCTTCTGTGTTAGCCTGTACTTCAGAGAAGTAGATACCAAACAGGACAGGACCCAGGACTGAACCCTGTGCTACTCCACCTGTCACTGGTCTGAGGTCGGATTTGGAGTCTGCTACTTTCACAGTGTGGGTTCTATCAGTGAGCCAGATGGCAACCCATCTTGTGATGTAGGGATTTATACCTAGTTTAGAGAGTTTATCTATAATTCCAGAGTGGGGGATGGTGTTGGAAGCCTTGGCGAGATCTAGATAGGCTGTGTGAACCACCTTACCCTCATCTACGGCTTTGGTGACTGCTTCAAAGAAGTCTGTCAGGTTTAGGAGACATGATTTGCCTTTTACAAACCCGAACTAGGTGGGGCCCAGAGTTTGGAGATTACCAGTGTCTTTGTTTATACGTTCCATGATAATACATTCCATGGCCTTGCAGGCCAGGCTCATCAGGCTAATGGGGCAGTAGCAGTTAAACTTTCTCCTAGTAAAGAAAGGGCACTGGGGAAGAATCGGTGATTGCAAAGTCATCCCCAGTGAAATACTCAGCCCACAGCATAAACCACTGGTTGCCAAAATCAGCGGTAAGCAGTGGGCAGAGAATGCTGTAAGGTCAAAAGAGACCACGCTGAAGACCTGGAAGTTGACTGGAGAGAAAACACAACAGTTCAAGGTGTTACTCAGGGCTCTGGCACCCTAAGAGGAGGAGGAAATAGATGGAGTTGAAGAAGAATAGCAGCACTTCAAAACAGCATGTGTGAGTACTACAGATTAGACACATGGCTGAGCCAGGTATGGAAATAAGGTACATAAGGAAAGCCGGTGGTTTTATGGAGAAGTCAAAAGAAAGAATAAGTGCAGGAAAAGTTAAGGATAGAAAAGATGGACCAGGCTAGGAAGGAATACTGGTTGGATAACAAAGAGGCTAAAAAAGGAGTTGCAATAGCAAACAATAGGGCATCAGAAGCACTCTACCAGCTTCTGGAAAGTGACTCAATGGGTGGCACAAAGAAACTATGTCAGGTTGTAAAGCAAAGACAGAAAGATAAAGATGATAGTCAGACACCATTCATAAGGGATGGCAGCAACAACCTGCTCACCAGTCCACAGGACATCAAAGGCATTTGGCAAGAGTACTTCCAGCAGCTATTGAATGAAGAAAATCCCACATAAGCTGTACTTACAGAGACACAGCCTACTATGAGAGAAGAAGAGGAGCCCATCATGGAAGAAGTAAGAACAGCACTAAGAAAATGAAGTCGGGAAACCAGCAGGCTCAGACAAGGTCGCAGCATGATAAAAATGTTGGGTGAGATAGGGGAGAAATGGCTATTGAGGGTACTCACAACAGTGTGGAGAGAAAGGCATATCCTAGATGACTGAAGAATAAGCATACTCATGCCAGTGTAGAAGAACAAAGGGGACATCCACAACTGTGGGCACTACAGAGACATCAAACTCCTGTCACAATGCATGAAAGTTCTGGAGAGGATGATCAATAAATGAATATGTAGAGTATTAGAAAGTAAGCTTGGAGATGAGCAATACAAATTCAGATCAGTATGCGGCACAACTGACCCAATGTTTACTGTGATGCAGATAGCTGAGAAGAAGCTACAGATGAAGAAAGAGTCCAATTGGGCATTCCTAGACTTGGAGAAAGCATATGAAAAGGTCTCAAGAAAGCTGATATGGGCAGTCCTGTAGTGGTTCGAAGTCCAAGCAGCATTGGTAGAACTAGTGCAGGCTATGTACAAGGATCCAATGACTCAGGTATGAACAGTGTTCGGTCTCATGGGGGGGTTTCCAGTGGAAGTGGGTATGCATCAGGGTTCATCTCTGAGCCCACTGCTGTTCATACTGGTGATGGACTAAATTAGCAAGTACTTTGGAGAGGACAGATTAACAAAAGTGCTGTATGCAGATGATGTAGCATTACAGGCAGACTCTGAGCAAGAACTTCAGCAAAAGATAGGGGAATGGAATGCAAAACTGAAGGCACATGAGATGAAACTGAGTACAAATAAGACAGTGGTAATGGTAGCAAATAGGGGAAATCAGAGTATGGTTTCATGCCAGGAATGAGCACTACAGATGCGATGTTTGCTCTGAGAGTGTTGATGGAGAAGTACAGAGAAGGTCAGAAGGAGTTGCATTGTGTCTTTGTGGACTTAGAGAAAGCATATGACAGGGTGCCTAGAGAGGAGTTGTGGTATTGTATGAGGAAGTCGGGAGTGGCAGAGAAGTATGTAAGAGTGGTACAGGATATGTACAAGGGTAGTGTGACAGTGGTGAGATCTGCAGTGGGAGTGACAGATGCATTTAAGGTGGAGGTGGGATTACCTCAAGGATCAGCTCTGAGCCCTTTCTTATTTGCACTGGTGATGGACAGGTTGACAGACGAGATCAGCCAGGAGTCCCCGTGGACTATGATGTTTGCAGATGACATTGTGATATGTAGTGAGAGTAGGGAACAGGTTGAGGAGACCCTGCAGAGGTGGAGATATGCTCTAGAGAGGAGAGGAATGAAGGTCAGCCGGACTAAGACGGAATATATGTGTGTGAATGAAAAGGAGGATAGAGGAATGGTGAGGATGCAGAGAGTAGAGTTGGTGAAGGTGGATGAGATTAACGACTTGGGATCAAAAGTTCAGAGTAATAGCGAGTGTGGAAGAGAGGTGAAGAGAGGGTACAGGCAGGGTGGAGTGGGTGGAGAAGAGTGTCAGGAGTGATTTGTGACAGACGAGTACCAGTAAGTGTGAAAGGGAAGATCTACAAAAGGGTAGTGAGACCAGCTATGTTATATGGGTTGGAGACAGTGGCACTGACAAAAAGGCAGGAGTCAGAACTGGATGTGGCAGAGTTAAAGATGTTAAGATTTGCAATGGGTGTGACAAGGGTAGACAGGATTAGGAATAAGTATATTAGAGGTTCAGCCCAGGTTGGACAGTTTGGAGACAAAAGTCAGAGAGGCGAGATTGCATTGGTTTGGACATGTGTTGAGGAGGGATGCTGGGTACATTGGGAAAAGGATGGTAAGGATGAAGCTGTCAGGTAAAGAGGAAAAGAGGAAGGCCTAAGATAAGGTTTATGGATGTGGTTAGAGAGGACATGCTGGTGTTTGGTGTGGCAAAGCAAGATGCAGAGGACAGGAAGAAATGGAAACATGTGATCTACTGTGGCAACCCCTAACCAGGAAAAGCCCAAAGAAGAAGAAGAAGAAGCTGAGAACTGAGATAGAATGGAAGACAGCGGTACAGGTTAATAGCTTCAAGTATCTGGAGGGGTGGTTGAGCAGAAATGAAAGTCTGAATGAAGAGACCAAAGCTAGAATCAGAGAGGCTGCAGCCAACTGGCATAGAATGCCATGTGTAGATCATGACAGAATGCCAAAGAAGCTGAAAAGTAAGGTGTACAAAACAGTGTACTGGGCAGTAAAGGCACAGCAGATGAATAAGCTAGAGGTAATAGAAATGAAGTGATTGAGATGGGTGGTAGGATGCACACTGTGGGACAGATGAAGAAATGAGGGCATAAGAGGAAAAGTCAAAGTAGCTCCAATTGCAGAAAAGAACAAACTGAACAGATTACGGTGGTTTGGGCATATGCATAGAAAAGCAGAAAACAATCTGGTGAAGATGATTCGGGAAAGACAGGAAGAAGGCAAGAGGAAATGAGGGCATCCAGCAAAAGGTGGTTGGATTGTGTGAGAGATGATCTGCGACAGTTATACATGACTTCTGAAGAAGGTAGGAGTGTGTCATTAAATCAAGGGAGATGGTGATAGTTAACACAACATCCCAACCTCATGTAGAAAAAGGGAAAAAGGATGATGATGATGTTAGGGAAGTTGCACTGATGCAAAGTAGACCACAGGGAGAAAAACAGAAGTATAAGTGATACAAGTTTGACTTGTGTCTAATTCAATTGTGGATTAATCAAACATGCACAGGAAAAATCCTCCTTATGCTGAGGTGCAGAAAACAGAGTCTGTTATATTACACTCATACACAGATGGGTGGGGAGCCAACAAAAACTCAAAGGAAGGTGAATGAATACCATTTATGATTGTCTGAACATATATACCATATGTGAACTAACATCCCACCAAGGCAGTCATGGCAGTGTGGGTTGTGTATGTAATGTGCCTCCTGCCATGGGCTGACATCCTGTTCTATTTGGGATTAGTTCCTCCATCTTGTGCCCAGTGACTGCCAGAATAGCCACTGGCTCCCCTATTCCCCTAAATTAAATTAAGCAATTAATCAGACAAAGAATGAGTAAATGGTCCAAATCCAAAATGGCATCTGAAATCATATCCTTTGTATTGGCCACAAGTAACACTATTCCAGATAGAGTCTTGCAAATTATTTGTATACAACATTAAGAACTTACAGACATTTACATAAACAGTCCATTTTATTATGCATTCTGTTACATCTTTAGTCTTGTTCCTGTCCTTTTATGTGATTTGTGTTATTATTTCCTTATTGATTGAATGACTGCCTGCTACTGATAGCCAGTCTTGACATTTCTTTGCAATGTTTCATTGGAGTACGCTGGTCTGATACATTACCTTGCCACTAATATGATAAAAGCTAAGATAAAATATGCAGTTTTCTAAGCCTAAGCCTGCCATAACCCTCCTACTGTAATACACAATGTCATTTTAAAACAAGTATACAGTTTTTTTTTATCTCATGAATATGAACTTGTCAGAGAAAGAAACTCACTAGTCTAACAAGTCTGCTTAAGTCCCCCCCCCCCCAGCTTCCTGCCCTGGTCCCTTCCTTCCTTTCTTTAATCTGTCCCAAGCATCACTGTACCTCTGAATTGACCTACACTGCATCACTACTTTTGGTAATGCATTGCAGGATTCCAATCCTACTCCCAACCTATTAAAGGATTTAGATGCCTTATCAAGCAAAATAGAGGAAACAGGCTGTGGTCACTAGGATTTATGCTGTCCTAAGACCAAGACTGAGTCCTCTGTCTAGGATTCTTTTAAAGGATCACAACTGACTTAGCCACGTGCTTGTAATGGCCACTTGCATTTCTGGCAGCATTAAGGATGATATCCAAACAACTTTAGGCTGCAAAAATACTATCCATTCACCACAGGTTCCATACTGGATGACACAAAGTCCTTCTTACTTCCCTAGATAATCATTATGACAAGCAAAAATCCTAAATCTTCCAGACTTTGTTGCATATCTGGAGACATATATGTGTTCTCTCATTCTTTCTTTGTGATTTGATTATCCAATCTCTCTACAAAATTTATTTTTTATTTATTTATTGACATTTCATTACCAGGAAACTCTGACTGGGTAGAAGCCCATTTTCAGTGCAGGCTTGGTGAGAAAAGCTCCAGATTACTACAAAACATGTTATGAACAATAATTTTATAATCTTCAAAAACAAAACAAAAGCATCTGCTGTTTAAATAATTATAACAAATTAGACATAATACAAAAGCACTGGTTAAGAATCGATACACAGTACATGGCAATCACAGTTTTTAGAGACATTAAAGGTAAGTTAGTCTAATACAAATAGGAATGGAAGTAATGGAAAAACAGGCTTATGGTACATTTAGAGAGAAAGCCAGGGAAGAGAATTAGATTACAGTAAGGAAATAAGTGAAGACGGGAGAGTAAAGAGGTATGAAAAATAAAAAGGTATTTAGACACTTGTTCACATCTAGGGATATAGTTTATCCTGGTTTTGAGCAAGAACAGAGACACATTTTAGCTATGAAGTCTTTCAGAGTAATTTATGAAAGATGTGTAAGAGGGTATAGACCTGATGGACAGAGGTAAGGATTTCCAGGCCTTAGCAACCTTGTACAAGTACACACAATGCCCAGCAGATTTGCTAGGTTTGTAGACAGATAGGAGTTTTTGGGTAATTTATGGATCACAATGACCGACTGGGACTATAGTTGTGTAGAATGTTTTTAGTGCAGGACAGGCAGACGGATGCTGGAGAATTTTATAGGTGGTAAGAAGTTGTGTATATATTAGTTGATATGGCAGTACTAACAAACTTAGGCTTTTCAGTGATATACTGTGGTTTGTTCTGAGAGGGGTATGTGCTGTAAATTTATCAACTTTGTTATAACACTATTTAAGTTTTAATTTTTGTGAAGCCTGGAGGTTAGTAATGAATAAAGAAGAGTGGGGAGGAGATAAGTAGTGGGAAGTGTAGTTTTAGTTGCGTCAGTGATAAAGTTTTTGGCTCTGTAAATCATCCCTGGTTTTTGATAAGTTTTTCTTATGCAATTTTTTATCTGCAGGTTGAATGTAAGATTATTATCCACTATCACCCATAAATGTTTGCCATGAGAAGTGACTTCAGTAGCTGTATTATCAAGAGAGAGGACTTAAAATTTTGTTTCTCATGAGAGTGATTTGGGGAAAAAAGTAGTAGTTTGGTCTTTTTTGGGTTGAGCATGAGCTGTGGGTTACGAAGCTGGGTTTCAGTGGCTCTTAAAGCTTCCTGATAAATTTTTTTGAAGGTGCACCATATTGTGACATGTGCAAATGAAAGTGGAATCATCTGTGTAGTGTATTAGTGTGGCCTGTTGTGTGGAAGCATAAAGGTTGTTGGTGAAAATGTTAAAGAAGAGGAGACCAAGGTTAGAGATTGTGGTACACCAGTTGTGACTTGGAGGTAAGGAAAGTGTGTGGAGTGTTATTTTACTGACTGATACCTATTGGACAGGTAGCTTCTGAACCACAGAAGGGAGGGCTGAGAGAGACCTAGTGAGGACATCTGAAGTAGAAGTTTGCTGTAACAAACTGCGTCGAAGGCGTTAGAAAAGTATAGAAATAAGGAAGAGACTAGTTTGCAAATTGTCTCTAGCTTTATTTAGGTTCAAAGGTTCATAGGTGTTTACTAGGCTAACGGCCACAAGGGGCTTTCTAAGCCTAGCCATGCATCCCAAATCTCTGACAAGTTCTGATACACTTGATAAGTGTAAGCAGGGGTTAGGGAGATGAAACATTTACAAACAGGTGCCTGGGCGATGAAACATTTACAGGTTGTCTGTGTCTCTTAGAGACATAGCTGCCAAACCAGGGATGAATTTCCTGTTTACCAATCAATTGTCCAAGTTGTACTTGAACTGGGTTAAGGAGGAACTCTGCTTCACATGGATGGGAAGCCTGTTCCATAGACGGGGTAGTCTCTGGGATACATACCTGTCTCTCAAGCATGTCCTATGTATATCACAGGCAAGGTTTAAGTCTTTAGAGCAGGTAATTCTGGTACTGTTTGTTTTGTGGATATGCAGGAGGTCCATCAAAGTGGGGTATGACAATACCCTGTATGCCAGGTATAGATCTCCCCTCAAAAGCCTGTAGGAGACAGAATACAGTGATAGGGCCTTGAGGCAGTCTGTGAAGAACCTATGTGGATGTTTGAATTGTTGGATATGCCTGGTTTGGTACATTCCAAAGGGGGCACTGTACTCAATGATAGGTCTAGTGAATGCCAAATACACTGGGATAATGACTTCCTTGGACATAGATGCCATACCTTTGTTTATAAGTTGCGCAACACATAATGATTTCCTCAATATTGTAGATATACTAGATTATTACCTATGTGTGTCCCTAAGTGCCTGACTACTGGGTCAACTCTAATGGGTGTGTTGTCAACCAGAGGTAGATGACATCCCAAAGGATACTGTTATGCATTTCTTGGCATTTAGTTTAAGTCTATGGCTCTGACACCAGCTGTCTGCTGTGTCAGCCCCTCTTGGAGAACATTTGTGTCAGTGTGGTATTCAAAGACAGCTGCTAATTTGCAATAATCTGCAAATTTAGGTTAGAAGGGCAATGCTAGTATTACGTGAAGGACAGAAGCCATGATGTGCAGGGATAGGAGTTCTTCCTGCAGGAGATAGTCTAGCAATTATTTTTGAATACATTTTTCTAGTGTTTTTTGTGAGGGTAGATAAGACTGCTATAGGTCTAAATATATTGTCTGTTGAATTACCTCCTTTGTGCAAAAAGGATAATGTGTGACTTTTTCCAGAGACAGGGAACGTGGAATTCCTGGACTGACGTTTTTATAAGGATTGAGATAGGATAGGCAATGCTATTGGCTGCGATTTACAGGTACTCCTTTGGAGGGTCATCAGCTGAAGAAGAGCATGGTTTAAAGTTGTCTAAGAGTAGTTTTATATAGGATGTGAGTGTGTGTGTGGACACAGGTTTAAAGGTGAAAGGGGATGTGGTGATAGGTGGCTGTTAGGCAGGTTGGGGATTAGATGCTGAGGAATCCTTGATTAGAGATGCTATACTATCTATACAATAAGAGTTGAACTGTATTGCAGTTTCGAGTGGTGAGTTATTAGGAGAGAGGTTTGGGTTGAATTTTGGCCAGGATGTAAGATTTCTTTAATGGATGTCCAAAACTTTTTAGGGTTGTGTTTAGTATTATTCTGAAAATTATAGTATTGTTTTTTTGTCTTCCCATACTTACTTTTTAGTATGATGGCGAAGCATTCTGAAGTTTTTAAAACATTGAGGTGTTTTATACTTCTGCCATTCTTTCCATGCCTTTTTTCTATCCTGCATTATCATTCTACTCTTTTTGGATACCCAAACTGCATTATTCATTTTTAGACTCTTCCTTCTAGAATGTGGAAGGCTATTTAAGATATTTAGAAAAGATGTATTGAACTCAATTACAGCATCATCTAAGGGGAGGATTTTAGGAAGTTCCAGTTAATGGATGATAATGTAGTAATGAACATTTCTGGGTTAAACTTGGAAAGGTTAAGTGCTGTTTTATAACTATGCTGTTTAACTGGATGCGTGAGATGTCTAGTCATATAAATTGGAAGATTATCATAGAGAGTCTGATATTGTACCTGTGATGGAGTATTTGCTATTGTCTAAAACCAGGATCAAGTCTAATAGAGAATTTGATGTCCTGCTATAATGGGCTGGGCTATTAATTGATTGTGTGAAACCATATAAGTTTGTGTTAGATGTAGGGTAGTTAAGAGTTTATGTCCAACCAGATGACATTCACATCACCTAGTAATACTTTTTTTTTGTAGAAAAAGTAAGGGATATCCAATGTAGGATATCTTCCAGTATAGCAGTATTGTCACCAGGAGGGATATAAAGGACAGTAATATATATATTTTTTTATAAAAGTTTATTTTAAGGAAAGCAATAATAAGCTCTGTTGAACTGAAATTTGGTCATTGTGCTAAAAGGTTTTGTGCTCTGGAGTTAACAGAAATCTTTCTAAAATCATGCATATTGCCTAGTACTCTCTTATTTTCCATTTGGCAATCTGCAGTTGCATCTCCTCTTGTTCTGTGAGATTCTCCTTATTCTACAATACTTTTACTTTTGTCAACCTCTCTAATTTTTTTTTTACTTCTTAACCAACATTTTTTTCTTTAATTTCTACCCTGTTTTTAACTTCATTTCATTTTATTCCTTCCACTCACTCACGATAATTTCTGTCTTTCCTAATAATTCCCAAATAATTTTCACTCCTCATTCCTTAAATTCCTCTCTTTATTAACAGACAAGTGAGAAGCACCACTGACTCATTTTTTTCATTACCCTTCATTTTTATCTTAGTTATTATCGGCAGATGATCTGAAATAGTTATTAGAAATTTGTAAAAGCTCTCAATTAAATGCACAAGTTCCTGTGAAATATCATTTCTGCCTACCGTAGCCAGTTATTGTACCTTGGGAAATAATATGCAAATTATCTCAAAGTTCCTACTACAGAATTATTATCTTCCATACTAAATACTTTCAGAAATTTCTTCAGACATCTAAAATATTTTCTTACATTTTGCCTTCCAGTCCCCTCCCGATACAGCCCCACTGTTGCAAATTAAATTCCAGTCCACACCTACAAGTAGTATTCCCTGATGAAAGCGAATTAAGCTTCATAACGGCAGTTCTAGGTGGATTATAAATAAATGCCAGTATAATCCTCCTCCTCCCTTGCCAGCAGCCCCTTACTAGCACAAATCTGCTAGCATTATCTTTTGTTTTCCTTTTCTATCATTACTGGAGCTACTTTAGCAATTAGTATAAGTACTCATTTTTCTTTACCCTAATACAATGCTAAATATCTATCCTAAAATTCTTTCTTTATAAAATTCACAAGCTCGGTTCTTTCCAAATGTGCTTCCTGTAGCATTCCTATTTGCACTCTGCATTTCTGAATGTAATTCAGTATTCTCTCCTTTTTGTCTATACATGTGACACTATTCACATTCTAAGATAATACAGAAAGTGTCACCATTATGATAGGAAGTTACTATTCCAATCTATTATATATGACAGCTTTTTAGATGTCTATTTCCAGTTTTTGTGATACATGCAACCCCTAATGTTTTGCAGGTTAATATTTTATACAGTTGTTTCTTGTCCTCTCCATGTGAACCAATGACATGTTTTACAAGACTTTTTGTTTTAATGAAAACCTTTAAACAAACAAAAATAAAAAAAAACAAACCCCTTGAACACCCCCAGAACCTATTAACTTAATACAAATAAGCAAAACTCTGTACATTTTCAAATAATGAAGTTTAACTCTCCTAATAGGAACAACTGTCCCAAAAAAACCGCTGCACACATAGGCATTATCTGACCTAAAGTTCACACTATCCATCACAGAACTGTCTGTGCTCCTACTTACACTAAGTGATGTCAGTTCTTGTTTTATCTTTATTCCTCTCCCAGATGGGAAAACAACTTAAATGATTTCACAAAACTTTAACTTTTAACCTCAAAGAAACCACTGGTCTAGTTTATTATTGCACTATAATTAGCTTGTATGCATGGAAGCATAAGGAAAAGAAAGGTAGCTCTCAGGTAAAGGCTTCTAAAATCATGTTGAACATTGACTGCTACAGGGAAACTTCTCATTATTTTCATTGTTCTCTTATTCACTTTTTTCCTACTTAAACTTGTTATTAGAGGGTCCAGGAGCCTTAATGCATCCACCTATGCATAAGTAAAAGAAAACTTATCAGCTTTACATATACTATGATGTGCATACTTTTAAACTCCACCCCCACAACAACCCAAAAACTGCAGCCTATTAACTTAAATGTGCTTTTGTTGAGCCTTTCACTTTCAGCGTTGTAATACCTACATTTATTAATATCTGAAAATGCTATACTATATACCACGTAATTTATATCATGAAAGGTTTTACAGAAATACAATTAAGAAGAGGAATTATTTTATTTATAATTATATTTTCCTTCCTCTGCACCTCCACTTTCAAACATTTCCTTTCATGGAAACATGTCCTTTCAAACATTAATTATATGAAGTGGGTCAAAAGCCTTTCAGTCTTGACAGATTTAACAATAGTCCATTCTTTCCCTTTTTTGTACAGTAATATTTCAGAAATGCGATTGATGCTTTGTAATCTCACATTTATTCACTGATTTCAATTTTACTGGCCTTCTTCTTGATCACATACATCTCCCAACTCCAGACTCTGGTTCAATTCCAAGATACACCTAATTCTTCTAGTCAACTTCTGTGCTTTTCTCTATCTCTCTCAAGCATTTTCCTTTGGAACATTAGAAAACATTTCAATTGCAAAGTCTCTCTATGAGCTTTTTGTATCAGAAGAATGAGAAGCAGTGTCCCCTTCTGCTTGATGATTCACTTTTAGGTTCATAGGTACGCAAAAGGCTATTGACCCTAGGGCCTATATAAGCCTAGCCAAAAAGGTACCCTGGCTTTCACCACCCAAGACAATTATTTTCCTGTGCCTCTGTCAAGCAGAGCCACAAAAGTGATCCCCGGGGTGAATTTCCTATTCCCCATCCAATCATCAAGATTTTTCTTGAAGAGTGCTAATGAGGAGCTTTGTTTGATATAGATAGGTAGTTTGTTCCAGAGTATGGGAAGTTTCTGGGATAGGAATCTAGCCCTTCAGCATGTTCTGTTTATTGTAGTGACAAGGTTTAAGTCCCTAGAACATGTAGCTCAGAGGGATTGGGATTTCTTTAAGTGGAGCATGTCCAACAGCTCTGGGTTTGACATAGCTTTGTATGTTAGGCAGAGATCGCCTCTGAGTAGGTGATATGCGACGGAGTAAAGCTGGAGTTGTTTGAGATGGTCTGCGTAGGGCATCTGTTTGAGGCTGGTAATCCTTTTTGTGAGGTATTTCTGTGGCCTTTCCAGTTGCTGTAGATGTCTTGTGAGGTACATACCAAAAGGGGTGGTGTACTCTATAATGGGTCAAATGAGTGACGAGTAGAGGGGAACATTAACATCTCTTTTCCTGGATGAGAAACCTTTTGTGATAAGGTGTGCCATGTAGAAGGATTTCCTGACTACTGTGTCAATGTGATTATCAAAGGAGAGACTACTGTCCACCCGTGTCCCAAGGTCTCTTATCACACTTTTGGTGTTACGTAGACTACCCCTATGTGGTAGCTCATGGGTACAGAGTTTTTACCAAAGGGGGTGACAATTCACTTTTTGGCATTGAACTTAAGGCCATGGCTTTGACACCAGGCATCTGTCTCTGTGTGGCCCTTTTGTAGGATGCCCATATCGTTAAGTGTTTCGTTTATGGCTCCTAGTTTGCAGTCATCTGCAAACTTCGTTAGCCAAAGACTTTCTGTGTTAGCCAGTACTTCAGAAAAGTAGATACCAAACAGGAGAGGACCCAGGACTGAACCCTGTGGTACTCCACTTTTCACTGGTCTGAAGTCGGACTTGGAGTCTGCTACTTTCACAGTGTAGGTTCTGTCAGTGAGCCAGTTGGCAACCCATCTTGTGACATAGGGATTTATACCTAGTTTAGTGAGTTTATCTATAATTCCAGAGTGGGGGGATGGTGTCAAAAGCCTTGACGAGATCTAGATAGGCTGTGTGAACCACCTTACCCTCATCTATGGCTTTGGTGACTGCTTCAAAAAATATATCAGGTTTAGAAGACATGATCTGCCTTTTACAAACCCGAACTAGGTAGGGTCCAGAGTTTCCATGATGTCAGCTTCCATGGCCTTGCAGACCAGGCTTGTTAGGCTAATGGGCCGGAAGTTACCAAGGTCCATGGTGGCTCCCCCTTTGTGGAGTGGGATAACCGTCACTGTGCGCCATTCAGTGGGCACAAAGCCTGAGGTGAGGCTATGGCTGAACATGGTGCTTAGGTGGGGGTGCCAGTTCATTCTGCAGTTCATGTAGAATGCAGCCTGGGATGCTGTCAGGTCCCATGGATGCTGTGTTTTTGGCTTTAGAGAGTGTGGTTTTTACCTGTGCAGCCATGATTACAGGAATTTTGCATTCTTACAGTATAGAGATGGGACTTTTAGGGGGTGACAGGGGGGTAAAGTTAGCACTGAACCCATCTGCCAAGATGTTGGCAATATCAGTTGATTCTGTATATTTAGGGACACTGTGTTGTAACTCAGAGCAAATATTAGTGTTGCCATTGAGATTCTTGACATAGCTATAGAATGCTTTGTGGTTGTCTTTAGAATCAGTGGCGATTTTGTTTTCGTAACTAGCTTTGGAGGATTTTATGAGGGATCTCAGCTTCTTACTGAGGCTAACCAGGGAGTTCCTCCAATCACGGGATTTTACTCTTTTTTTGCAACAGTTTCTTTCTTCTGCTGTAGAGTTTCTTTATGGCAGGGGACCACCAGATTGGTTTCCTTTTTTTTGAGGATAGCATCTTGGTTCTGTTAGGGATAGCATGATCCATGCACTCGTGTAAGTGCTTGTAAAGTGCATTTGTGTAGGATTCAGCATTCATACCTCTACTGTCCGTCTGTATGGGTGTTGTGAAGTTTGCCACTTCTGTCTTAAGTAGAGTGAAGTTGGCTTTGGAGAAAGTTTTAAGGGGGTTTCCCTAATTGGGGGGGGGCAGGATGTGGATGTCTAGGGTGATTAGCTTGTGGTCGGATATGACCGACGAGAAATTGACCTCTGGTGTGGAAATCCGGTCACCCATGTACCCATGTTGGTAATGACCAGGTCTAGGATACTGCTGCCCCTGGTGGGGGTGTGGATAAGTTGATCCAAGGCACTGGAATTTATGAATTCCAGAAAACGTTGAGCAAAAGAGTTGGTATGAGTAGTTTTCCCAGTTAATGGTGGGCTAGTTGAAATCGACCATTATTAGGGCGTTGGGTTGTACCCTAATATTTTCCAGTGTATCAAGAAATGAGGAGTGGGAATCCTGGGACATGGTGGGGGATCTGTAGCAAGTTCCAATTTGGATTGGGGTCTTGCCCAGAGTTAGTTGCACTTGGATAATCTCGGATGCAGTATGTTGAGCAACTAGCCTGGAAGTGTGGATATCCTTAATTAATATGGACATGCCTCCGCCTTTAGAGTTTCGGTCCAGGTTAGGTAGCCGAAAGGTGTGGTATGAATTACAGCCTGGTAATGCAGGGGTGCTCTCTGGAGCCTTGAACCAGGTCTCTGTCACTGCACAGATGTCGATGTTCTCTATTTTAAGGAGTGCCTCGAGTGAATGCATTTTGAGATTTAGACTTCTAGCATTAAGTAGCATCACCCTCAGATTTTGCTTGCTTGTAACTGTTAAGGTGGTGAATCTGTCATTTGAACCTTGCCTAAAAAAGGCACTATACGGGTAGCAAGAGCCTTAGCCAGTATCCGGAATCCCAAGGACGACAGGTGCAGGTCATCTCTGGCAAAGCATCATGGTCTGTCGATCATGTCATCCCAGCCAAACAGATACTGGATCCCCTTAGAATAACACCAGAAGCTTAGCCAATTGTTGAAGTCAATCATTTTGTCCTTGTGCTGTGGTATCATTCTGGGTGATGGCAGGATGCTACTCAGGGCTATGGTCATATAAGTCTGGGCTACAAGATCGGAGAGCTCCTCCATGTCTCTTTTCATGTAGTCCAGGGAGGTATGTCTCAGGTCATTCACAACAACATGGACAATGACAGAGTCATATTTGTACTTGTTGTGGAGTGACCTGAGTGCGTGCATTATGTGGTGGATCCTGGCACCCGACAGGCAGATGACAGTAACTTTCTCCTTGTTTAGCCTGTTGAGTGGGACATCAGTATGTCTGACTATAGAGGCACCTATGACTAGAGTGTTGGGTACATTTTTATACCTTATGGGCTGTGGTTGAGTGGCACACTGAGTTTGTGGGCTACGTGTCATTTGGGTTGTGTTGGGGGATGGAGGTTGCTTGTGTTTCTGCTTTGGAGGTCTCTGTTGCTTGAGCAGATTTTTATTGAGAGCCTCTGCGAATGTAGGTGTGTGTGTTTCGTGCTTCTATTTGTGTGTTTGGTGATGTAGGTTTTGAGGGACTATGTGATGAGTGTGGTGTGGTGAAAGTGTTTACCTTCTCCTCTTGACTGTCTAGTCCAGTATTGGGTGAAGAGAGCTTTGCTTCCAGTTTGGCTATATAAGTACATCTCTCACAGGTTGTAGTGCTGGGTGGTAGGATGAGAGGGTTGTCTGTGTACATGAGGCAATTGCTGCATTGCCCCAAGATGCCCAGATTAATCAGGTAGACAGGAGAAAACACCGGGAGCTGACTCTTAGACACGCCTGGATAGGTGCTTATTTATTAAGTACTAAAAACTGTTTTCCTCTAGGCAAGTGAGGAAAGTTGAGCGTTGTAGTAATTTGCAGCTTATTTAGTGCTTACAACGAGTTTTGAACAAGTGTTGAGCTCAAAGAAACAGATTTTAGTGCCAAATCTAAACAAACTGGCTAGTTCTAAGGGAAAATTTGAAGAGCAGACTTTATGGTGTCAGGAACAGTTTAACCCTAGCTAAGCGGCGATGCATAAAGCATGTGTGTGTGTGTGTGTGAGTGTGTGTGTGTGTGTATATAGATATATATATATATATATATATATATATATATATATATATATATATCATGCCGCCTTTCCTGGAACTGTTGTTTGGCCTTATTTTGGAACTGTACCTTGTGCCTGAATTTGTGATATATATATATATATATATATATATATATATATATATTTTTTTTTTTTAAAATTAAAATATAACATTAGCAAATGAGCAAACTGATTTAAACAAATTAACCAATAAAAAGCTAAAAACTGAGCCCCATTCCAGCAGTCTTCAATCAGACAAGTTCTAACTGCACACTCCTGCCACTAGGGTGCAGGGGAACATTCTCCAAAAAAAGATGGTCTGGATTAGTGCTCAAACAAAGCTAGATTCAGCAGGTCTGAATTTAGTCTATGCTACAGCAAACAATGTGTACCAATTTCAGAAAGAAACAGTTCAAATAAATAGGCACAATAAGCCTTTAACCAGAAACTCCCACCTCAGAATGGCAGAATCTACCCTCTCCTCCCACAAGAGTGCAGACCACACCTTCATAATGTAAAATAACTAACCCAAAGCCCAAGTGCTTAAACCAGAACTAATACACTTTTAGAATAACAGACACTAAGCTACCTGTCCTGCCACAACAGTGCAGACCACTAACCTTCTTAATGTAAAATAACTGGTCTGAATCCCAAGTGCTTCAACCAAAGGCTTGGAATAACAGTTACAATTTAATCAGGCCACTAACAAGCAGTAATAAATGCAGCAGAATAAATGCAATTAAGTACTTTTAAGAACAAGCAGCAAAAGCAAAATAAAGTAGGATATAACAATAGCGGTGATGCATAAAGTGCATATATATATAAATATATATATATATATATATATATATATATATATATATATATTGTGTGTGTGTGTGTGTACATTATATATATATATATTTTGTTAAATATAACAGTAGCAAATGAGCAAACTGATTTAAACAAATTAACCAATTAACCAATAAAAAGCTAAAAACTGAGCCCCATTCCAGCAGTCTTCGATCAGACAAGTTCTAACTGCACACTCCTGCCACTAGGATGCAGGAGAACTTTCTCTAAAAGAGATGGTCTGGATTAGTGCTCAAGTTATACAAACAAAACTAGATTCAAGATGCCTGAATCTAGTCTATGCTACAGCAACCAAGGTGTACCAATTTCAGAAAGAAACAGTTCAAATAAGCAGGCACAAACTTTTTTTATTTCCTCCTTAGCCTATGCTGCATCAGAACAAATATATATTCTGAAGACAGCTGGAAACAGCAGCTAGAATCTCACACCTACTTCTAGACATCCTCTGACTGCTGGAATAATTTGCTTCTCTTCTGCCAGGTGTACAGTGAATAATCATTTTCCACAAACTCTCTCTACTGTCTTCAACTTTTAATACTTTGCCCTTCTGCCACAGTTTTGCCAGGGTCAAGTCTTTCTGCTGGTAGGATTGCATCTTTACTAATACAGATCTTGGCTACTTTCTCATGGCCAGGTTTGAAGCATACACACAATGCGCCCTGTCAATTAACAAATCTTGTTATGAAATAATAGTCCTGTTGCTGATTTGTGCCTTCAAAAAAAATTAATACAGTCTGTTCCATCCAGTTCCTCTGGTACACCAGAAAATCTGAGGTTTTCCCTGCATGCTCTGTCCTCTTATCCTTTTTTGAAACATCTCTTCTGGAGCAGTAGCATACTCAGGTAGTCTATTCTTCATTTCAACTTCTGATTTTGCAGTTTTATCAGTTCATTTAATACCTGTTTAAAGCTTAAACCATTTTATAGTCGTTTGTTATTTGAGTTGATATAGTCCTTCAATGTTTCATTTATTTTAATCAGTTCTGAGCACATTTGACTTATTTCTCCTCTAGATTACTGGAAGCCATGTACTGCACCAAAGCTGAAGCTTAAACTTTTTTTAGCTGAATAGCTCCAAGATTCTTCTTAGTCATTGTTTTATCTTCACCCTTTCTAGTTGATTTTCTTTCAGCCTCTCAAGTTCTTATTTTGTCGACATCCAGATAGTAATTAGTAGTCAGTTACTAGATTAAGTAAAAGTGGCAGAGTTCCTAGCCCTTGGTTATTTAGAGTTGACCATTCCCACAGCAATACCTGATATGGTTGCATTTTAAAATCAATGCCTGGAGCATACAAGTGAAGGACTCAACACCAGATCAAACAACCTAATGCTAAAAATAAATATTAACAAAACAAAAAGCACAACATTTACATTATGCAATACACTGGAGGGAATGTTATAAGATTCTTCCTGTAGTCAGAATTCAGCCATTAACTTCTTTCAAAAATAATTATGATACATATATTGGATGTAAAAAATATCAACATGATATGTGATACTATTAAAGTTTCTTACTGGCCAAAAATGCATTGACAAATAAACCCATGAATCACCCTTCAAACAAACATTACAAAGGATGGTGAGAAGTACTATGTGCATATCACCAGTAATGGATTATTACCACCACACACATTTTGCCAGGAATACATGGTACCCCAGATATGAAAATTATAAAAGCAAACAAGAGAAGCCAAAATAACCACACTATCATATAAAGGAGAGCAATGTTAGGGCAAATCACAGAAGAACTTCAACATACAGTGGATACAACGTGTAAGTACTATGTCCTCACACAAAACTGTCACATTTTAATTCCTGCAAAATGCAAGCCAACAACCAGCTAAGACAATAAATTACCTGATTGGCTCCAGTGGTGGGCATGCTGGGGGCCAGACCTCTTCATGCTTCTCCATGAGATCGATTATTCTGTGCCTCAAAGACTGGACACTGTCTGATTCTGCAGAGCAAAAGACATGGATGTAATTGTACACAACTTCATCAACACACAACAAAGTATGGAATTTTTTAGACACTGTTACACCTTGATTAAGAAGAGGAAAAGAATGACTACCAACATGATAGAAGATATCCTTTGCATTGCAGAGAAAGTGGGGTACTTTAAATGGAGGACTTCTGTCTGCCAAACATTAGAAACACATAATTTCTGTAGACAAATGGCCAATTATTCTTGATGCCCTACGAAGGATGGCTTTTAGACTGCAATGTAACTAATTCAAGAAACAGCAGTTTTAAGATTAATGTTCTCAAATGCATAAAATGAAAATGATAATTTTGTACATAATGTGTTCTAGGAAACCCAGTCACCATTTCACATTAGCCATTTGCCACAACACTTCAAATATGAATATCTAAAAAGTAAATGGCCTGTGGCATACTTTCTACTTCCATAATGCATTCTGCTGTCATACAGTACATTCTTTCACACTCATCCACTGACTCACAAGTATACAGATATGTCATGTCCCACATGTAGCTTCTGAGATTATTGCTCTTTAAGGACCTTATTAATTATTCTCCATATTCTCAGTCTCATGCACAAAGGATCCATGAAAAAAACACTGTTCTAAGGTATAACTTCTCCCTGCATGTTAAGGCTTGTAACTTAGAAATCATTTTAACTGAAGTCATAGCTGCCAGAAGTACTGTCTTCCAAGATAAAAAAAATAATGGGAGTCAATGTCACTGGTTCAAATAGGTCCACAGTTTTTGTAAGACAAAGTCCCAAGAAGTGGTGATAGCACTCCTTCCTGATGGAGAAGTATGGCCCTTTTAATTAACTATTTTACCAGCATGTGGATTGCAGATCAAGTAGAAGGTGTGCTGAAAAGGCATAAATACATATTTTATTTTATAAAGGAGTAATAAAGTCCTGCTGAGAAAAGATGTGGTTGACATGACAGTACCACAGGAAACCATAATGAACTAAGAGTCAGAGACTGTTTGTTGCAACAAAAGAAGTTCATCTATTTTGTCAGATAATGTTTCCTGGCCTACTTTATAATGTTATGCACGTCCTCCAAAAAATGGTGCTTGATAGGAACAACTGTCAGATCATCCATGCTAACAGCCTGAGGCCATGAAGGTTTGGGTGCACCAGGGCTCCTGATTGCTGAGTCAACAAGTCCAACTAAGACAGGCAGAGTATAATAAGGTTTCTACCTCGGCTGCACTAGGAGGAAGAACCAACGTTTTCTTGCCTAGGCAAATCAGCCTGGGCCTTTATACCCTTACTTTCTGTAGGAAACGTCAACGAATATGAGTGAGAGGATATGCATATAGAAAAAGGCCATTCCACAGGGTGCAAATGGTCCCTACTTGCTATGCCTTTCTGTCTAGAAATATTGTACAGAACTTGCCAATGTGATATTTGTCTGCAGAGGCAAACAGCTCTATCTCTGTAAACAACCAGTTTGCTGTTAGCCTTCTGAGTATGGCATTATTCAGATGCCATTTGTGGTTGCTGGTCATAAGTATCCTGACAGGATACATAACATTGTTCGGTTCAGAGGAAATGTACAAGGCCAAGAAACTCCTCTTTTACTGCAAAGCTAACTTTTAGAATTGTATGGATAGTATGCAATATGGGTATGAGTGTGTGTTTCCCCAGGTCCATTTGTTTACAATATGACTGTGCTGCTATTTGTTTTCAGGTGCAATTTGCAAAGAGACTTTTTCAAATTCTTATTTGCACTACAGGATTTGCCATCCTTTCAAAAAAAAAAAAAAAAGATAGTCTCTTCAGATTAATATCAGATGACAATAACTTTTGAACTGAGAAGTGGTATGTTTAGGGAGAGGGACTACCCTGAACATTGTGTCACTATTGCACCAATCAAGGAGAGACAAAGTTAAAATAGCAGAAAAAGAGGGTGTGATGACCACATGACTTGAAACATGACTTTTTAAACTGCAATGCAGTAATGGAAATATGTCTGATGAAGTTTTCAATACAGAAGATGAAAGCGCTTATTTTTAATTGTATCTTGTATTAAATTTGTTTTAACCTAACATATTTCAGCTTTGCATTCCCTTTGTTTTAGTAAAATTTGGACATGTCAAGGCAAACTGCCAGACTAGAGCAGTTGCTCACTTAGCCAATTGCTCATCCTGTGATACATTCTATGTTAGCAAAACCGAATGCAGTATAGGTGAAAGAATACATAATAATGTTTACAACATCTGAAAGGGCTCCACTAACAATGCATTAAGTAACCATTCTGGTTGCTGCAAGATATTTCCTAAGTTCACGTTCATGGTGTTGGGAAAAAAA
This sequence comes from Protopterus annectens, assembly GCF_019279795.1. NCBI lineage: Eukaryota > Metazoa > Chordata > Ceratodontiformes > Protopteridae > Protopterus > Protopterus annectens. The sequence continues at coordinate 978,086,042 of NC_056744.1, forward strand.
ATTACATAACTTCAAGTAGGGGGAGTTGGCAAACATTTTTGGAATATCACGAACTTTTCTGGCCAAACATTCCTCATGTCCAAATGAATCTATAAATATGCTAGTGTTTTTATCATGAAGGCAGCAAGAATATAAAATGAGTATTTGATGTTGAAATATTTGTGCTTTTAAAAAATTCTTAAAAAAAAATATCTACTGTTATATATAATTCTATTAATGATACCATGTGACTGTCTTTATCATGTAATATTTTTATCATATTACATTTTAGCACATTACTTTTAACACATGATTATTGCATATATAAAATGGGGGGGGGGGTTCTCATACTGCTTTGTTATTTCTGAAGAAGTCTTGTTTTTGAGACGAAAGTGCCAAAACAAAATTCCAATAAAGTGATTTACTTGGCGAGGACAAAGCATGATTTTTATTCTATGAATTTCTTACAATCATAAAAGCCAAGACTTGCTGAGCAAGGGAAAACTGGCATCAGAGGAACAAAACCCTGAAAGGTCTGAGAAATGGTGTCTGTGCTTTGCTTGCATATCCATGTTTCCAGGAAATGAGGAGGCACAATGTCTCAGGCATGTCTGTGTACGCTTTCTTACAGAACTGATTGAGATACCACTATATCAATGCAGCATAAATTGTGCACTATCACAGTCAGAACAGACATGTCTTTCTTACTGGTTTGATCCACTATTTCTATGAAAGTGTCACAATCAGCAACTTTGAAGAAGTGGAAAGATGCCCAGGAAGACGTGCTGAAACATCACTGACATGTCCACTTCCAGAGACAGTGAAAAGAAGGCAGATACCTGAAATAAATACGAAGAACAGGGCTAGGGAGACTGCCTCTCATGACTGATGCTCTCTAGCACATCAGACACCAAAGATGAAGTCTTCCACTCCTTAGTTATTTCTTTTTCTAGGTACTTTCACCCACAAAAAAAATCTTTATGCCTATGTTCCTTTCTATGTTTTTTCTTGGAATGTGAAGGCTCTCCTATGCCTGTGAATAACTACTACTTCTGATCCAGACATGCCTCTCAACTCCTACAGCATTCTTCTTTTAACTGAAACCAACATAAATTTGGAAATGTACCTTGAGGCGACATTCTCCTACTCAAAGCAAAGACTTAATATGCCTGTGCTCACAAGAGTTTTCAGGCCTGCATGAAGGATTTCCCAGGAACCAGAAAAAAATGCTTCCCTGAGAATCATTCACTAGCAAGAACACAGTAGATCAGTAGTCAGTAGGACTTCCAGTCTATGTTGGTAATGATTCCCTGAGAATCATTCACTAGCAAGAACACAGTAGAACAGTAGTCAGTAGGACTTCCAGTCTATGTTGGTAATGGCAGAATACTGAATTTAACTGGCTTTCATCACCTTGGCCACAGACTACCTTACCCTTACACACAAAAATGACTTTTTTATTTAAAATCAGATCAGCTGATATAGAGTAATCACATTTATCCAATACTCTTTGGTTATTTTTCATGCATGCACGAAAGAAGTAGTCTATTGGGACAGCTATGGGACAGTATGGCTATCAGACAGTGAGAGCTAATATCAATTTCCCACAGCAATTTTCTGCACAAAAAACACAGAATGGAGTAGTGGGAAACAACACTCACTTTCAGCAGATTATCTATCTGATACAGTTCCTGCATAAAGTGTCCAATTAGACAGGCAGGCAGAAGGCCTTGACAGCACACTTTTGACCACCTTGGAGAAGTTGATGTGCCCCTGGCAGACGTACAGCAAAGGGTGACAACTCTGCAAGCTACGGTGGACCTAGTGGAGAACAGACTAACAGATACTGAAAACTGCAGTAGGATAAAGAACTTCTGATTCAGTGGGATACCCAAGAATGTGGAATGATCAGACTGCTCTGTTTTTTGGTGAGGAAGCTTGAAGTCAAAAACAGGGCAAGCACACTGTGTATTTATGCTGCAAGTCCTCAGAGTTAAATTTGACAGGCAAGTGACAGTTCACTTGAATCATACAATATTAGGGACAGGATTCTTTCCCTAATGTGTGACCATGGAAAATTTTAAAAAACAGTGAAACTGTTACTCGACCAAGACTCCCTGGCTGAAACTAGAAGGAAAAGGCAAGCTTGTCAGTCATGTTTGGAGAACCAAAATACAAGTAATCTCTGTGGTATCCTCAAAGTCTCAAACAGCCCACTAAACAAGTATGGGTCCAAAAACAAAAAAGTGTAAGAAACTTCTCTATGTGGTAGATTTTTAATCCATATATATCTAGTTAATCACTGTACATTAATCAGATCAGATAATGGTAGCAGAGATGGCGAACTTAAATTTGTCCTAAGTCAAAAAAATAATAAAAAATATATCATTTGAATAATTAGACAGAATTATTGAGTATTCAAAAGTAATCCAAGCAGGGTAGGCAGTCTGTTTCCAGTCGAAAATCCTTTATAAAGTACACACAAGTAAAACAAAAATAGCAGAGTAATAGTTTCCTCACAAGCTTTCTAACTATATATATATACTTTTTATCAGGCAAGGGAGTGGTTTATAGTGCTGTAAAACAAAGTCTTATTGGTATACATGTTAAATTCACATCCCTCCCCCATCAGTGTGACATTTGAGCTGGTCCTGCCCTACCTAGTAGTATATATATATATATATATATATATATATATATATATATATATATAAGCTTGTGAGGAAACTATTACTCATAGGTTCATAGGTTCATACTATGCTATCTGCCCTAGGGCATTTATAAGCCTAGCCAGAGTGTGTTTGGCTTTCACCACCCATTTTAAATTAATTTTGCTATGCCCTTTTTCAAGGTTAGTATACTGTGCCTCTGTCTAACAGTGACACAGAAGTGATACCCGGGGTAGACCTACTATCTCCCATCCACTCATCAAGATTCCTCTTGAAGAGAGTCAATGAGGGACTCTGCCTAACCTGGACTGGGATTTTATTCCAGAGTGAAGGGAGCCTCTGGGTTATGAATCTGACCCTCCAGCATGTCCTATTTATTTCAGTGCTGAGGTTCAAGTCTCTCGAGCGCGTAGCTCGATGGGATTTGGATTTTCTGAGGTGCAGCATGTCCATTAATTCCGGGTTGGACATGTCTTTATACGTCAGGCACAGATCGCTTCTGAGCAGGCGGTATACCACTGAGTAGAGCTGGAGTTTCTTTAACCGGGCAGCATATGGCATCTGTTTGAGCCCTTTGATCCTCTTGGTGAGGTACTTTTGGGGTCTTTCCAGTTGCTGCAGGTGTCTGGTAAGGTACATCCCAAAAGGGGCACTGTACTCAATTATGGGCCTGATGAGGGATGAGTAAAGAGGCACGATAACCTCCCCTGATCTAGATGTGAATCCCTTCATGATTAGGTGGGCTATATAAAATGGTTTTCTAACCACTTTGGCCACGTGGTTGTCAAATGAGAGATTGCTATCAACTTGGGTCCCCAGGTCCCTAATTACTTCTTCCATACTTAATGGATTACCACCTATGTGGTAATTTGTGGGCACTTTGTTTTTGCCAAAGGGGATGACTATACACTTTTTGGCGTTTAGCTTGAGGCCATGGCTCTGGCACCAGTTGTCTGTTTCTATGAGGCCCTTTTGGAGGATGCTTGTGTCGGCTGGAGAGTCGATTATGGCGCCCAGTTTGCAGTCATCTGCGAACTTGGTCAGCCACAGTCCTTCCGTGTTAGCCTGTACCACCGAGAAATATATACCGAACAAGAGAGGTCCCAGGACTGAGCCTTGTGGGACGCCACTTGTAACTGGTTTGGAGTTTGGCATGGCTCCAGCAATTCTAACCATGTGGGTTCTGTCCTTGAGCCAGTTTGCAACCCATCTAGTGACATAGGGGTTTATATTTAAGCTGGTGAGCTTATCTATAATGCCCGAGTGGGGTATTGTATCGAAGGCTTTTGCAAGGTCCAGGTAGGCTGTGTGGACCACCTTCCCCTCGTCAATGGCCTTGGTGACTGTTTCAAACAAATCAACCAGGTTTAAGAGGCAGGATCTGCCCTTAACAAAGCCAAACTGGGTAAGATCCAGTGTCTGTAGGTCCCCAATATCTTTATTTATGAGGTCCATGATGATCCTTTCCACAGCTTTGCAGACCAAGCTGGTCAGGCTTATGGGGCGATAGTTTCCAGGATGCGTTGAGGCACCACCTTTGTGGCGAGGGACCACTGTTGCTGTACGCCACTCTTTGGGTACATATCCTGTAGTAAGGCTGAGATTGAACAGTAGTTTTATGTTTGGGTTTAGTTCTTCTTGGAGTTCATGTAGGACGCAGCCCGGGACACCGTCTGGTCCCATTGATGCTGTGTTTTTTGCTTTGGAGAGGGCGGCTCTTACCTGAGCATCTGAGATGTCAGGGGGGCAGCACTCTGCTGGGATAGATATTTGCCCTTTTGGTGGGGAAGGGGGGCAGAAGTTTGCGCTGAACCTGTCAGCTAGGATGTTGGCAATGTCTGTGGGTTTGGTGTATTTTTTTCATTTTGGACTAATTCTGAGCATATCTGGGAATTCCCACCCAGGTTCCTAACATAACTAAAGAAAGCCTTGTGGTTATCCTTAGTGTCCTGTGCAATTTTTCTCTCGAAGCTGGCCTTAGACGATTTTATGAGTGCCCGTAGTTTTTTGCTAATACTGAACAGAGATGCCTTCCCTTTTTGGGATTTTGCTCTATCATGTAGTAGTTTCCTCCTTCTATTGTATAGTTTGTTTATGGCTGGGGTCCACCAGACAGGACGCCTAACTTTGGAGGATTGGGTCTTGGTTTTATTTGGGATTGCATGATCCATGCATTCCTGAAGGTGTTCATAGAATGTGTTTATAAAGGATTCTGTGGTCTGGGCCGTATTTTCCACAGGCCCGGGGGCTTTGAAGGATTCCACCTCGGTTTTGAAGAGTGTGAAATTTGCTTTAGAGAAGTTTTTCACTGTGGTTTTCTGGGCAGGGGCTGGGGTCGGGATGTGAATATCTAGTGAGATTAGTTTATGGTCTGATCTTACCAGTGAGGGATACACTTCTGGTCTGGAGCACAGAGTCCCCATGTTGGTGATGATCAGGTCCAGTATGTTTTCCCCTCTTGTGGGAGTGGCAACAAGTTGTTCCATAGCATTTGAGTTTATAAATTCTAGGAACCTTCGGGCTAGCGTGTTGGAGCTAGAGTAATGCTCCCAGTCTATATTAGGGTAGTTGAAGTCGCCCAATATAACGGTGTTTGGAGAGACCTTCATATTTTCCAGTGTTCTCAGGAAGGCAGAGTAGGTTCCTGGGTTTGGGAGGGTGGTCTGTAGCAGGCTATAAACTGGAAGGCAGTTTTACCCACTGTTAGTTGCACATGGATAGTCTCTGATGCTTCGTGCTGTGCCACCAACCTGGAGGTGTGGGTATCTTTGATGAATATTGATACTCCCCCTCCTTTTGTGGTTCAGTCCAAGTTTTGGGGCCAAAAAACATGATATGAAGTATAACCTGGTAGTGCTGGGGTGCTCTCGGGAGCCTTGAACCAGGTTTCTGTTACTGCACAGATATCGATGTTCTCCATGCTAAGGAGAGTTTTAAGCGCATGCATCTTGAGGTTTAGACTTCTGGCGTTGAGTAGCATTTCTCTTAGTTTCTTATCCTTTGTGATACCTATGAAGGTGGGTTTGTCTTTTGAGCCTTGCCTAAAAAAGGCACTACGGGGGTGGCAAGAGCCTTTGCCAATATCCGAAAGCCCAAGGGTGACAGGTGCAAGCCGTCCCTAGCGAAGCATCGTGTCTTGTCGAGCATGTCATCCCAGGCTGACAGGCATTGGATCCCCTTTGAATGCCACCAATACTTAAGCCAATTATTGAAATTGATCCTCTTGTCTTCATATTGTGGCATCATTCTTGGTGAGGGTAAGATGCTACTCAAGGTCAGGGTCATACCGGCCTGGGCTACATGCTCAGAGAGCTCCTCTATGTCTCTTTTCATGCAGTCCAGGGAGGTACGTCTCAGGTCATTCACACCAGCATGGACAATGACTGAGTCATATTTGTACTTGCCTTGGAGTGACCTGAGTGCTTGTGTTATGTGGCGGATCCTAGCTCCCAACAGGCAGCTCACCGTGACCTTCTCCTTGTTCAGCCTGGTGAGCGGGACGTCAGTGTGCCTGACGATAGAGTCACCTATTACAAGTGTATCAGGAGTGTTGTTTAGCCTTAAGGGCTGTGACTGTTCGGCACAATGGCTTTGTGAGCTATGTGTTGCACGTGTTTTGTTTTGGGGTAGCGGTTGCTTGGGTGTCTGCTTTGGAGGTCTCTGCTGCTTAGGCAGATTTTTATTTAGAGCCTCCGAGTATGTTTTTGTGTGTTTATGTGTTTGGTTTGCTGTCGCGGTAGGTCTATGTGAGACTGGAATTGTAGTGAGTGTGGTTTCCTTCTCCTCCTGACTGGTTACGCCAGTACTGAGTTGAGAGAGCTTAGCCTCCAGTTTGGCTATATGGTTGCATCTCTCACATGTGTTGGAATTTGTTGGGAGGAGGAGAGGGTTGTCTGTGTACATGAGGCAGTTGTAACATTGCCTCAAGATTCCCAGATTCACCATCTGGACCGGAAAGGAGATTGACAACTGACCTTTGGTCATGCTAGAATAGTATTGGGAATTCCTTTATAATTGAAAAAAAAGGGCCAATGGGGAACAAACTACTCAAGGGGAGTTTGTGAGGGTGTAGTGCTTTTAATTTTTTAGTGCTGACTTATATAACTGCTTTAGTGAGCAAGTGCCAGGCTTTAGAGAGGGAATAGGGTGTTTACTATGAGAACTAGATCAGTTCTAAGGGAAAAAGTGAAGAGCAGACTTTGTGGAGCCGAGAATGGTTTAAACCCAATTAAGCGGTGCTGCCCGATGCTGCGCTATGCGCAAAATCGCGCAAAGCAGCTAAAAGCGGGTTTTATACAGGGGGACTTGAAAGAGCTAGAAATTGGCCCAAAACGGCCAATAGACTACCAGATTCTTGTGCTGGGAACACTCCTCCAGGGATAGATAGGCTGCTCCAAGCTCCCCACTGCCACTGGTGAACAAAGAAGCCTCCCTTTATCCAAGAAAGGAAATGGGCAACACAGGAACTTTCCAAAAGTCCAGAATGCAGCAAAGCCTGTATTTGGACTACTGTAGGTCAGGAAAGATGGGAAACAAACAGTACTCTGTTATTTGTCTAACTTGGATCGCTTTTCTGTGTACTCAATAAAGGATTTTTAACTGGAGACAAACTTCCTACTCTGCTTGGATTACTTTTAAATATTTAATAATTATGTAGAATATTTCAAATTACATATTTTTTAATATTTTTTTACTTAGGGCGAGTTCGCTACCTCTGCTACCATTATCTGATCTGATTAATATACAGTGATTAACAAGATTTATATGGATTGAAAATCTTCCACACAGTGACGTTTCTTATTGTTTTTTTTTTCATGTTTGGAGAACAAGATGAATTTATCCGTCACTGTTGAGAGTTATTTTTCCCCTACAGGCAGTATTACAGTTGGCTCACTTAAGGAGGCTGAGATGAAAATTAACACGTTTTTATCTACTAGGTCAAAGCCACAACTTGATAAGTCTGGCCGTGATTTATAGCAGGATTAGACTTTGCATTCTGGTCACCAGTTTTTTTGCACAAGGTTCATTTCCACACAGATGCATGAAAGATGAAGCATGCTTCCTCTTGCCAAGTGGGTTAAAATAATTGCCTTACTGTAGCTAATTCTTTCAGAGTAATACAGCTTTTATTATTGAACTTAGTAATTTCAGTGGCAATGGGTTTATTTATTTACTTATTTTCTTTTACATATTTGTTCACCTTGTAAGCAAGGGCGCCCGCAAGCAGGTGCAAGGCACCCCCCTGGAATCAGCTGGCCAGGAGATTAATTTACTTCTAATCAAAAAAAAAAATTAAGGGCGTTCTTCTTTAAGAACTCCCTTTGCGTTCGGTCGTACAAATGGAAGTGTTTGCGACCTGTTTTCGTCTTTTCCATACGTGCGAATGGTTTACGTCTTTATCTTTCACATTTGCGCGTAAAATTTGAATTCTAGATGGGCGCTCCAGCAGAGATGCTGTGTTGTGTCCAGGAAGAGGGTTGCCATTAAAATCGGAGCAAGCAAGCTGTTTCAGGAGCAGAGAGGGATTCCACAAAGGTAGGAGCTCCTTTGGTCATTTGCAACATTTCACACAACTAAAACTTCAAAGCCTAGAACAGTGGCTTAAATAATCAATGTTTTATTAAATGCAAATAAATCTAAGCCATTCATATTTCACTTAGGTGAAATCTCAATTAATTTACAAAATATCACACCAACTGAACAAGTTGCCCATGCCAAACTTAAAGGGATATTTATAAATCATAAATTATCCTTCAAGAACCATATTGGCTATGTAACCTGAAAATTCAAAACACTACCTAACAGAAACAGTACTGCAAATATAGTCCAGACTCTGTTACTACCTACATTACTTTATGATTCTTCTATTCATTCATTTATTTAGTTACAATTTGAATCCACTGCTTTTTAATTTTTCCTGCAACAAACGCATATGTGCTACCTACTAAGCTGTTCATACAACATTATGGGTAGTTTTGAAGTAGTTTTGTAATATGTGTCATAAGGTTTCTGTTAATATTTGCTAGTTAGTTTAATCAAGTATGTATATTACTTTAATTCAGATAGCTTAGTTTCTTTTTAAGTTCAGTTTGACATTATTGCTAATTTCTGTTTAGTTGATTATTAGATCTCAGTCTCTTAGGTAATGATTTACATGGGTTTAAATGTTCTGGTGAGGTTGCTTAGTATTTATTTTACTGTATGTATCTAGTATTATTTTTTGCAGTTTGCTTAAGTGAGGCTTAGGTACCATGTTAAACACTCTTGGAGTAGCGATGAATACTTTGATAATATGCACAGAATAAGAATAAAATATTTACTCTCTGTACCATATACTTGTCCATCACTACCACTTCTCAGGTTGTGTTGTTAGGAGATTAGATAGGTAGACATATATATAAACACACACACATATATATATATATATATATATATATATATATATATATATATATATATATATAATTATATATATATATATATATAATTTTATATATATATTGATAGATAAGCAGGCAAACAGAGAGACAGACAACTGAACATAAAGAATTACACATACATACCCAGTTGGAGTTCCATAACAAATATGTAATACTTATTACTCATCCTTTATAAATGGAGAAGAAATGGGATAGATAGGAAGGTAATAAAAGGGAGAACAGAAAGCAGGGACAGACACAAAAAGGATTACTATAAGGCATGAAAGGGGATTGGGGAAAGAAGGATGATTCATTAATTATGTATGTATACATGTATTCATGCATTCATTCTTAGAAAGAGCCCTTTTTCATATATAGGAAATAAGTGTATCAGATGAAACAGAGAAAGAAGAGCAGACAGCAGGGTCAGGTAGACCAATGTAAACAGACCTAGACAGAAATACAGACACTTGCAGTGGAAAAAACAAAAGCTAGGGAGGACAGCAGATAAGCACAGACATATAGGGGATGTACAGGGGATGGACAAGTGATAGTGGTCAAGGCTGGAAAATTTAAAAGGAATGCAGAAAGACACATAAGGGATGGAAAACACCAAGATGGGGATAGGGTAGCGTCCTTGCACAACTGTATGCCAGGCATCACTCACTTGGGTGGATAATATTATAGGATCATAGGAAGTTACTAGGCTATTGGCCCTGAGGCCCTTATAAGCCCAGGCAAGAGTTTAGCCCATGTTTAGACAAGTCAGCACCCAAAGCCCCTGTCCAGCAGAGACACAGGTAAAATCCCAGGGATGCATTTTCTGTTTCCCATCTAGTTATCCAGGTTGCACTTATAAAGGGATAATGAGGTACTCTGCTTGACGTGGAGAGGGTGTCTATTCCACAGATGGGGGAGTCTCTGGGATACAAATCTGTCCCACCAACAAGTCCTATTGATGTCACAGACCAGGTTGAGGTCACTCATGCATGTTACTCGGGTGGAGTTTGACTTGGGGATATGCAGCAGTCCCATCAAGGCAGGGTCTGAGATTGCTTTGCATGCCAGACAGGGGTCACATCTGAGGAGTCTGTATGAAACAGAGTAAAGGGACAGGGCTTTTAGCCTATCTGTGTTGAGGCCCTGGATTCTCCTGTTGAGGAACCTCTGTGTGGTCTCTCCAGCTGCTGCATGTGCTTTGTAAAGTACATGCAGAAGGGGGCATTGTACTCAGTAATTGGCCTTATAAGAAAAGAATACAGGGATGTTATGACCTCCTTGTCCCTGGATGAGATACCCTTACTTATGAGGTGGGCCTTGTAGAAGTTTTTCCATACAAAGGAAGCAACATGGTGGTCAAAAAGTCAGGTTGCTATCAACCTGGGTGCCCAAATCCCTCACGATTGATTGCATGCTTAGGACGTTGTTATTAATGTGATAATATGTGGTGATGTCACTTTCCCCAAAGGGGATGATGATGCATTTTTTGGCATTCAGCCTGAGGCCATATTTCTGGCACCAGTCATTTGTTTGGGTGAGACCCTCTTGGAGGACGCCCACATCACTTGGGAAATTGATAACCGCTCCCAGCTTGCAGTCATCAGCAAACTTGGTCAGCACAGCCTACTGGTTTTGGCCTGCATCTCAGAGAAGTATATCCCAAATAACAGAGGCCCCAAGACCAATCCCCTGGGGTATGCTGCTCATTTTGGGTCTACTGCTTGAGGTGGCTTCCCCTATGCTCGAGTGGGGAATGGTGTCAAAGGCTTTGGCCAGGTCAAGGTAGGTGGTGTGCACCATCTTCCTCTTGTCCATTGCTTTGGTGACTGTCTCAAAGTCAACCAGATTTAACAGACATGACCTCCCCTTGACAATGCCAAACTGTATGGGGTCGAGTGTTTGGAAGTTGGCAATGTCCCTGTTAATGAGGTCCATGATAATCCATTCCTTGGTCTTGCAGCTCAGGCTAGTTAGGCTGTTGGGGGCTATAATTTCCCGGATCGGTGGACACTCCACATTTGTGTAAAGGGATGACAGTGGCAGTACTCCACTCGGCTGGGACAAAGCCAGTACTCAGGCTTTGGTTGAATAGGGAGCCTAATGGTGCTGCAAGTTCATGCCTGAGTTCATGTAGGATGCAGCAAGGGATGTTTTCAGGTCCCATGGAGGCTGAATTTTTTGCCTTTGAGAGGGCAGTGAGGACCTATTCCCCTAGAGAAAACGGGAGGGAGCAGGTACTGAGAATGTCCTGATTTATTGATGGGGGGACAGAGGGGTGAAGTTTTTGCTGAATCTGTCAGCCAGTAGGTTGGCTATGTCTACAGCATTTGTGTATGTGGTGTCCTTGACCACCAGTTATGAACAGTTCTGGGTGCTTCCTTTGAGATTGCGGACATATGTGAAGAAGGCCTTATGATTGTCTCTAGTAGATGTGGTTAATTTGGAGTCTAAGTTGGCTTTACAGGATTTCACTAGTGCTCTTATTTGCTTGTTCAGGCTAAGGAGAGATTGCTTCCAATTGGGCACCTGCTCCTTCTTGGTCCTAGACTGCAATTTTTTCCTTTTGTTATATACTTTATTGCAGATGTCCACCAGACAGGTTTACTCTTCCTTGCGGAGGATTATTTTATCCTGTTGGGTATTCCTGATTCCATGCGTCTATACAAATGCTCGTATAGTACTTTGGTATAGATTTGGATATTGGTGCCAGTTCCTACAGAGAGGAAGGAGGCTGTGAAACTGTTTATACCATTCCTCAGGAGATTGTAATCAGCTTTGGAGAAGTTTTTTTGTTTGAACCTAGCTAGAGGGGGTCAGGGGAGATGGTGACTTCGAAAGTGACTGCTTTATGGTTGGATCTTGCCAGGGAGGATGATACTGTAGGGGGTGCTGCAGTGGTTACTCATGTTGGTTAATACCAAGTCCAAGATATTATCACCTCTTATTGGGGTATTGACTAGCTGTTCCAAAGCATTTGCATTGATAAAATCAAGGAATCTCTGGGCATTTGTGTTCTGGCATGAGTAATTTTTCCAGTCTATGGTTGGGTAGTTAAAGTCACCTAAAATCAGGGTAAAAGGTTGAATCATGATAGATTTGAAGAGGTGTAGATAGGTGGAGTGGGCATCTTGAGTCAAATTTGGGGGCTTGCAGCTAGCTATGATTTGAATAGGGGTCTTGTCAATGGTTAACTGCACCTGGAGTGTCTCCTGTGTGTCATTGTGTCATACTTAATAAATATATATATATATATATATATATATATATATATATATATATATATATATATGTGTGTGTGTGTGTGTGTATGTATGTATGTATGTATATATATATATATATATATATATATATATATATATATATATATATATATATATATATAAATAAAATATATAGAAACTCCACTTCCTTTGGCTTTGCTGCCCACAGTTTGGGGTCTGAATGTATGATAGGCTGAGAAACCAGGTAAGGCTGGGTTGCTCTTCGCAGCTTTGAATCAGGTTTCTGTGACTGCACAGATATCAGCATCTTCCAGGGTTAAGAATGCTTGCAATAAGTGCAGTTTCATGTTTAGACTCCTAGCGTTTAGCAGCATGACCTTTAATTTGCATTTTGTTGAAATGTTTTATGTTGGTAGCATCAACCTCATGACTTTTCCTAAAAAAGCACTATAGGGGAGACAAGGGCCTTTGCCAGAAGCCTGAAGCCCAAGTGGGACAGACGCAGGCCATCTCTAGCAAAGCATTGTGGTCTGTCGATCATATATTCCCAGGCTGACAGGTACTGGATCCCCCTGGAATGACACCAGAAACTAAGCCAATTGTTAAAATCAATCATTTTCTGTTTGCATCATAGGTTCATAGGTTCATACTAGGCTATCTGCCCGAGGGCATTTATAAGCCTAGCCCATAGTTTTGTGGCTTACGCCACCCCTTTAGTTTGGAGAAACTATGCCCATTATTTTGCTGTGCCTCTGTCGAGCAGTGACACTGAGGTAACCCCTGGGGTGTATTTGCGATCTCCCATCCATTGGTCAAGATTCCTCTTGAACAAGGCCAGCGAGGTGCTCTGCCTCACATAAACCGGGATTTTGTTCCACAGCATAGGGAGTCTTTGGGTGATGAATCTATCCCTCCAGCACGTCCTATTAATAACCGTGTCGAGGTTTAAGTCATCCGCCCTTGTGGCTCTGAGGGATCTAGATTTTTTGAGATGAAGCATGTTCATCAAATCTGGGTTTGACATGGCCTTGTATGTCAGGCATAGGTCACCTCTGTGCAAGCGGTAAGCAACTGAATATAACTGGAGTTCTTTCAGTCGGGCAGCATAAGACAGATTTTTGAGACCCTTTATCCTTTTGGTGAGGAACTTTTGTGGCCTCTCCAGCTGCTGCAAGTGTCGGGTCAGATACATTCCGAATGGGGCATTGTACTCGATCATTGGTCTGATGAGTGATGAGTATAGGGAGACTATGACTTCCCTTGATCTAGATGTGAATCCCTTCATGATAAGGTGGGCAATGTAGAAGGTCTTCCTAACTACTTTAGCAATATGAGTGTCGAATGAAAGGCTACTGTCAACCTGGGTTCCCAGGTCCCTAATAACTTCTTCTGTGTTCAGGGATTGCCACCTATATGGTAGCTAGGGGTAACCTTATTTTTCGAAGGGTATGACTATGCATTTCTTGGCATTTAACTTTAGGCCATGGCTCTGGCACCAGTTATCCGTTTCTGTGAGACCCTTCTGAAGGATATCTGTGTCGGATGTGTTTTCAACTACGGCGCCCAGTTTGCAGTCATCTGCAAACTTTGTCAGCCATAACCCTCCTGTGTTTGCTTGTACTTCAGAAAAGTAGATGCCAAACAAGAGTGGGCCCAGGACTGAGCCCTGTGGGACACCACTTGTGACAGGCTTTGAGTCTGACATGGCGCCAGCAACTCTGACCCTGTGGGTTCTGTCACTCAGCCAGTTTGCAACCCATCTTGTAATGTATGGGTTTACATTTAAGTTGATGAGTTTTTCAATGATACCCGAGTGAGGTATTGTATCAAAAGCCTTCGCCAGGTCTAGGTAGGCTGTATGGACTGCCTTTCCCTCGTCAATGGCCTTGGTGACTGTTTCGAAAAAGTCAACCAAGTTTAGAAGGCATGATCTGCCTTTGACAAAGCCAAACTGGGTTGGATCCAAAGTCTGCAAGTTCCCTATGTCTTTATTTATGAGATCCATTATGATCCTCTCCATGGCTTTGCACATAAGGCTTGTCAAGCTAATGGGACGATAATTTCCAGGGTCGGTGGAGGCACCGCCTTTGTGGAGTGGGACCACAGTCGCTGCGCCACTCCTGGAGTGTATCCGGAGGTGAGACTAAGATTAAACAGCTGTCCTAACTGTGGGTTTAATTCCTCGTTGAGTTCATGGAGCACACAGCCGGGACACCATCAGGTCCCATGGATGCTGTGTTCTTTGCCTTGGAGAGAGCAGTTCTCACCTGGGCGTTAGAGATGTTTGGGGGGCTACAATCATTTGGTATAGATATCTCTCCTTTAGGGGGGGGGAGAAGTTTGCACTGAACCTTTCAGCCAGTATGTTGGCAATGTCTGTAGGATCAGTAATCCTCACATCATTTTGAACTAATTCTGAGCATATCTGGGAGTTTCCTCCTAGGTTTCTGACATAGCTAAAGAATGCCTTATGGTTGTCTTTAGAGTCCTTAGCTATTTTTTTCTCAAAATTAGCTTTGGATGATTTTATGAGAGCTCTTAGCTTTTTACTTATAGTGATCAGCGGTGTCTTACCTTTTAAGGATTTTGCTCTATCTTGTAGTAGCTTTCTCCTTTTGTTGTAGAGTTTGTTTATGGCTGGGGTCCACCAGACTGGACGCTTGCCTTTGGTACAAAGAAAAGAGTCTTTGTTTTGCTTGGGATTGCCTGATCCATGCAGCCCTGCAGGTGCTGGTAGAAGGCATTTGTAAGTGATTCAGCGGTTTGAGTAATGTTAACCGCCGGCTCAGGGGCCTTAAAGGAGACCACA
Source organism: Protopterus annectens (assembly GCF_019279795.1). Classification (NCBI taxonomy): domain Eukaryota; kingdom Metazoa; phylum Chordata; order Ceratodontiformes; family Protopteridae; genus Protopterus; species Protopterus annectens. The sequence goes on from NC_056744.1 coordinate 978,101,139, forward strand.
CTAGTCTTTAGAAGTGTGAAGTCAGCTTTCGAGAAGTTCTTTACTGTGGTCTTTTTCATTTCGGGTGGGGGCGGGATGAGGACCTCCAGCGAGATTAGTTTGTGATCAGATCTCACCAGTGAGGGGTATACTTCCGGCGTTGAACATTGTGCTCCCATGTTCGTGATGATGAGATCAAGTATGTTTTCTCCTCTTGTGGGGATGGTGACTAGTTGTTCCATGGCATTTGAGTTTATGAATTCCAGGAACTTTTGGGCTAGAGTGTTTGGGCTTGAGTAGTGTTCCCAGTCTATATTAGGGTAGTTGAAGTCACCTAGTATGATGGTGTTCGGAGATACATTTATCCCCTCCAGTGTTTTCAGGAAGGCCATATGAGGTTCCTGAGTTTGCGAGGGTGGCCTGTAACATGCTACAAATTGCAGAGCAGTCTTGCCTATGGTTAATTGCACCTGGATGGTTTCCGATGCATCGTGCGATGCCACCAATCTTGAGGTGTGGGTATCCTTGATGAATATGGATACCCCTCCTCCTTTCTTGGTATTGTCCAGGTTTTGGGGCCGGAACGCATGATATGAGGTAAAACCTGATAGTGCTGGGGTGCTCTCAGGAGCCTTGAACCAGGTTTCTGTCACAGCACAGACATCGATGTTCTCCATACTGAGAAGGGCCTCGATTGCGTGCATCTTGAGGTTGAGACTTCTGGCATTGAGCAGCATTACCCTTACTTTTTTATCTTTGTTTTGTTCTAGGGTGGTAGGTTTAGAATTTGAGCCTTGCCTAAAAAAGGCACTATGGGGGTGGCAAGAGCCTTTGCCAAAATCCGGAATCCCAGGGGTGACAAGTGGTGGGGGATGCATCGAGGCATCATTCTGGGTGATGGTAGAATGCTGCTTAAGGCTAGGGTCATACCTTCCTGAGACACATATTCAGTGAGCTCAGTCACGTCTCTCTCTTCAAATAGTCTAGGATGGTACATCTCAAGTCGTTCATGCCAACATGGACTATGATAGAGTCATAACAGTACTTGTTGTTGAGAGACATGAGTGCATGTGTGATATGGCAGATTCTGACACCTGACAAACAACTAACCGTGACTTTCTCCTTATCCAGCCTGGTGAGAGGCACATCTTTCTGTCTCACAATGGAGTCTCAAATTACTAATATGTTGGGTTTATGGTTAGGCCTTAGTGGTTGCGAGACACAGGTGTGTGGAACATGCATGGTATTTGGTGTGGAGGGTTGTGGAGTTGGTGTGTTTTTGCCTCCGATGTCTCCTTTGTTTGGGTTTGTTTATGTTGAGAACCTTGTCCTTTGCATATGTTGGTGTGTGTTGTGTAGTTGTGGGTGGTGTTTGAGGTGTGCTAATTGTACTGACAACCTTCTCAGTGCCAGATATACTGGCATGTGAGGGAGAGAACATACACTCTAGGTTCTTAATGTAATTACATCTCTCACGAATTGTGTCCTTGGGTGGTAGCAGTAGATGGTTGTCCATATACATTAGGCAGTTGCTACACTCTTTCAGGATGCCCATACCAACCAGGCTAGTGGGAGAAACCATAGGAAATTGTCCATCCATATTTGTCAGAATCTGAGGGAGAAAGGCCAGGGAGACCTAAGGGGTAGGCCTAAAGCCCAAGTGCTTAAACCAAAACTAAGAAGCTTAGAATAACACTTACAATTTCAACAGGCTATAAACACGCAGTAATAAATGCAACAGAAAAGATGTAATTGAACACTTTAGAGAACATGTAGCAGCAAGCAGCAGAAGAAAAAAGCTGAAGTAATAGAGTAGGAGGAGGAAACACAAATGGTGTATAAGCAGCTGAATAAAGTGTTTTTTTTTTTTGTTTTGTTTTTTTTTGCATTATATTTTTGGTCTGTTCCTCATAAAAATTCTGTTTTTGACAAATCACTGGGATGAGCCAAGGATTAAAGTTACTAAATAAATGACATGCATTTGAGTTTCAGATTTGATATCCTTCAGAAAATATATTCTAACACAAATCCTGTTATTCTAGCAACTTTGTGTGTGTGTGTGTGTGTGTGTGTGTGTGTGTGTGTGTGTGTGTGTGTGTGTGTGTGTGTGTGTGTGTGTGTGTGTGTGTCAGAGAAAGAGAGAGAAATGCCCTAGTTAGATCTAGCAGGTGGAATTTATTGTCAAGTGCATTTTCAAGGAATTGTGAGCTTCAAGGGAAGCAAAGGTTACTGCTGCTCATGCTGAGTCTGCTTAAAATGTACAACTGTTTTGTTTAGCAAATGGTATCATTGTGGTGCAGAATTTTAAAGCAGTGTTAAAGCAGGTAGCATACTTGCATCTTGATGCAAAGGGCTGTAGGTTCTAGTCCTACAGCATGTACATTTGTATTTTAAGGGGGTATAGTACTGCAGCGTCCTTAGTATGTCCTCCTTTGGATGAGACACCTAATAACTATGAACCTGTTTTTCAGCTTGCCACCCATTCCCTATTGCAATATAGCAGCTTACCATTTCTTTTGATGTAACATAGGCAATTTATTCTTCAAGGGCAACGGGCACTGAATTTGTAAATGAAACACTGAAATATAAAGTTTTTTCTAGCAACAACCTCTTCATTGGTTTCAGATCTCTTTAATGTGGAATTATTCACATGACTTTTACTTCTGCAGAGATTCTGCATATTGATTGATATTGGTGGATTGTATGACAGAAGTTTGAGTGGCCCTTTATGCTTGAAATGTTCTGAATTGGGCAGGTTGTCATTATTGGTTCATATGATTTGTTTCATTGCTTAAAGGAAAAATGCTCAGAACTATAAATTTAAAACACACTCTAACAAGTGGTGCTGTATTATACAAGGGATATAATTCAATTATTATATAGTATAATTAATACAGTCAGGAAGGTGAATCAAAGAACGTTTGCATGGTTCTAAAAATGTGTGCAAGGAGCCTATGATTTGGAAACAGGCCAAAGGTAAACTTATCCTGCCACTGGCCAGATGCATGTTCGTTGAATGTGGGTTTCGATGCTGTTTCAGTGAATGTGGGTTTCAAAGGTAGAGAAGTTTTAATGCTAACTCTGTTTTCATTGTAAGACTATTGCTTTGTTTAGGTTTAGTAAATGTCTATCAGTGTTTGTGCTATAAAATTTGAAATAAAAGTTGTAAATGAAATCCAGATATCTGTAATCATTGTAGAAGTAAAGCATAAAACAGTATACACACTGAGAGATTTGAACAGTGTCTATGACAAATGGGGAGATGGGACACTGGAATGGCTGTGAGGGGGTGGGGCTGAGTGGGCGGGGCAGCAGAGGGGGTGGGGCTGCACGGGTGGGGCTTGGGTTTGCACCCCCCTGCAAAAAAATCCTGCGGGCTCCCTTGCTTGTAAGCCTACTGAACACAACTGAACAACTGTCGCTTTTCAGAATAAACCTGGGAGCACTGACTGGTTAAATTATTTGCTCAGAGTTGCACAATAAACAAATTAAGGTGGAAGGAATCAAATCCTACACAATGGGCACAGGAAGCAGCTCATGAACAGTTCAAAGCTTTAGTCTTCTGCACTAACTGCCAAAAAGTTGTAGAATTTGTTTTAAGAACATTTTAAGTTGATTTTCATATAAGAAAACATGGAGGGTACAAAATGTAGATGACTGCTTTTTTTTCTTTTTAAAAGGTGCCTCCAGAAGTGGGAGTATAAGGCTGATTGGACATTTCAATTTAGTGCTTGCAAAGCTCTTTATTAAGTATTAAAAGGTATATGCTTTTGTCACGTTTTAACAATACTGTCCTAGCAACTACTTTTCTGAGTCCTGTTTGGCTATAAACATAGAAAAAGAAGCCTTTTAGCTTTTTATGTGCAGAATTTTGCACATGAGGTTATATACATTTTCTGCTCTATTACTTTAAGTGTTTCAGGAGCAGTGCTTTTATTTTGGGATGACATAAAGAATATTGAAATGGCTTTCAGAAACAGGGTTAAAGTAGGGAGCTACAAAGTGATGTTTTGACTATGGCTTTACAAATGAACAAGGTATTTTTGACTCTTCCATGCATTTTTTTTAACCAGTGGTTCATACCTTAATAAAGGCAACATTCCTGCACAGTACTGGATAATATGGTTAAGTTAACTCTAAAGTTTTATCTTCTGGCATTGCGAGGCTTTGCTGTATATTCTTTAGTTAATGGTTTAAAAAGCTATTACAAGCATATGGAAAACCACTGAAACCCCTGTTACTGACTCAGTTAAACGTTTTATGAACTAATTTTTCAACTTGTGAATGATAGCAACTGTGATATTTCTTAAGCATCATCTGTAGCTTTTTAGTAGAGCACTTTTCCCTCTGCAGCCTTCCAAAATGAGAGCCACAGAAAGAAGCTCATCTGGATGCCTCATTTAATTCACTTATTTGTCTTTGTTACCAGGAAAGTCCACCTGGGTAATATCCATTTTCAGTGAGGCCTGGGGAGAAAAGCTCCATTTGCTTACACTGCATTACACTAAGTTCCAGTTAAACACATAGTTACATTTACATTTACATTTATACACAAACAGTAGTTACATTTATACATTCTTAAGATTTTACACATGTGGAAGTTACTAAAGAAAAAACCCACATGCAATTTTGTGGATTGCACAGGCAGCACCTTTTTTAAAGTAAATTACTCAAAATATGTGTTAAACCACAAAATACATCACTCACTTCTACCAAAACGAGTGCTAAAGTTTAGTTGAACATAATTTCAACACATGTTTTACTGAAAATCTCATTCAGGCAGGGGGTAGGAGTGGCATGTAATTTGAACTGCCACAATACTTCCTTATAATATGATTTGTCCTACCATTAAGCCCTCCTCCAGATTTATTTCCACCTTTTCTAAACTACCAAATTTGAAGTCTTTATGCTCAATACACTTTTCTGTGTATTTAAAAACAGCATTGCTGGGATTCATTGTCCTAATGTCATAATGATGCTAATATATTCTTTTCTTCAGTGGTCTCTCATTTTTTTCCCTCATAAAAACCTGCACAGGTTGAACATTTTGCAATACAGATCACTCACGAGGTCCAAATTGCCCTTCTATAGTTTAATGGTAGTATTCAAACCATTATCAGGAGTTATATACATTCAGCTTCTAAAATAAAAGAGCAATGTTTACATGAACTACATCTCACAGCCCCATTGTAGGTATTAACATTCTTGTCAGAACCTGCAACTTTTTTCCCTTTTTCCAGTAAATATTTAAAGTTGAAAGCTGTCTTATATACAAATCTTGGGTGAAGCCCAACCATTTCAATCACCATAGAATTTGTTTTCAAAATACTCCAATTGTTCATCACAATTTTTAAAACCTGGTCTAAACACTCATTATATTGACTAACCAGGGCTCTTGCAAATGGTGTACTTGATTTAGGTCTCCCCATATTATCATGTACAGGTGCAACTTGATTACTGGTAAAGGCTAAACCTAAACAAGGTTTATATTTTTACTCCATTCATTACATCATCATCTATCCCAGTAATGAAGTCTCTGGGGTAACTTTTTTCAATAAACATGGTAACAAGTTTGCCAATTTCCTTTTATTTTCAACAAATGAAGATGTCATCTTGGCCACCCTTAAAACTAAGAGGTTGGGAACTTTCAAAATGCAAATAAGTTACTAAAAGTAGGTTTCCTATAGATAGTAGGAGTGAAAACCCCTTCAGATTGTCCAATAATAGTGTTCAAATAATTCATACTCTGTCTATTGAAATTTAAAAGTGAATTTAGAAAACAAGTTTGATTTGTTTAAATATTCAGTGAAATTAATGATTTCATTCTCAGGATCATCCCACATCAGGCAATGAAATCTTAAATATAATCTACAAAAATTTTAAAAATCCAGAATTGAAAACAAAGAGTTTCTTCCAAGCTGGTAAAACTAAATTTGCATAAAGTGGGGCACAAATAACTGCCACCACTACTCCACTGGTTTTCCTAAAGCTCTCTCTTTCAAAAATGATGACATTATTATCCAAGACCATATGCATTAGTTCCATAGTAAACTGAATCAAATGTGAAGTACAACCTACCATACTTTTGCGAAACAATTCCAAACGTTTGTCCATTGGAAATGATGTAAAAAGATCCACCACACTGATTGTAAGGAACCCCAAGTTATAGGATCACACATCGTGGTGAGTCTCCAAAAAAAATCCCAGGAATACTTTACTGAATGGGACTTTTTATTCAATACTGGTTTAAACAATCTATCAATAAAAATTGCCAGGGGATAAGCTTTTGACCCCAGTCCTGCCACAAAAGATCCAAACGGGAGATTTAATATGTCCTTATGGACCCTGGGAATCCCAAAAATGGTGGGAATGAAGGGCCTATTGTTCTGAAGATAATCATGTAGGGTTTCAGAAATCCTATTCTTAAGAAGAAATTCTTCAAGCCTTAAATCAATTTTATGATGGGCAATGTTAACCTCATTCCTTAACACTTGAACACAAGTCCTAGAATCTTGTAAAATGTTGAACATTGCAATGGAATAATCTATTGTGTCAAAAATAACAGTGCCACCACCTTCATCAGGCTTCATTATATGTATGGACGTGTCATTCCTGAGAGAATCTAAAGTGGCCATTTCATGTATGGTTAAATTGTAGTTCCTTACTTGCTTATTATACTTAGCTTGTTTAGGTACAGTCACTTTAGACTTTATTTAAACATAAATCTTCATTTAAAACCAAAAGGTAAAAAAGAAGAAAAGTGCTTTCAACCTATTCAGGCCTTCTTAAGTTCGGTAAATCTTTTAAGTTTGCGCTGAATGTTTTAAACATCTATGTACCTATCAGGAGCATTTATTTTGAACACGCCTTCAGTAGCTGCAATTCATTAAACAATTAAAGAACAAGCCTTTCTCAGATAATCAACTAATGGATATATGCCTATTTTTTTAACACAGGTTTAAGGGGAACTACAGCATTTAACCCTGGATACTTGTGTGCTCTAAGGTTAGTGATCCATTTTATTTCTCGGGTTTCTGTTAGATTCTTCATATCTCCTCCTCTGGGACTTGGTATAATTATATCCACGTGGAAGTAGAAAGAATGTGTAGGAAAACATTTCACACGGTTGGCCAAACTATTTTGAACTTCTTCATGTAAAATATCTCTAAGGTGCCTTAAAATACGGTCCTTGAAACGTTGGTCCATTTTCCCTATATAAAATGCTGTACACTGTTTACAGGTTGCTAAGTATACTAGATGTTTGGTGTTACATGTGGCAAATACCTTGAAATTATATTCTTTGCCATTTACTGGATGCCTAAATCCTGGAAGAGGATTAATATGTGGGCATGCTTTGCATCTCCCACATCTTCTCATTCCTGTGGGTTCAGGGAATAATTTATGATGACCATCTTTATGGCAAAGTAACTGTTTTAAGTTCTTTGTATTTTTATAAACGAATCTTGTTTTTTCTCCCACTAATACTTTAAGCTTCTCATCTTCCAGGAGTATCGGCCAATATTTATTAATAATTTCACAAATTTGCTGACTATCTGAGCTGTAGGTGAGCAAACAATTAATCTTCTGCCCTTGTTGGTTCTCCTGGGGTTTAGCTTTGTGTTCATCATCAGATGCTGTTAAATAGTAAGGACAACCTTTAGTCTTTCTAAAGGTGTTATGGTCTATTGGTTTATTCAGATCTGATTCTTTATAGCCTCTCTTTCTAAGATGTCTTTTGAGCAATTCACATTCCTCCTTAAATATATCTTCCTCAGTGCATAACCTAGATAGGCGCATCCTTTGATTTTCCATAATATTCTTGTAGATATGACTTGGGTGCATACTATGGCGATATAAATATTGGTTACGCCAAGTTTCTTTGCGATGTACTCCTGTTCGGAGATCTTGCGTGACATCATAGCTAATTTTAACATGCAAAAAGTCAATCTCTTTATCAGAGTATTTAAATGAAAATTTAAGGAACTCTGTAGTAGAGTGCAAATAGTCTATAAACGCTTGCAGATCAATGACCTGCCCCGTCCACACAATAAAAATATCATCCACAAAGCGCCCATAAAATAATAAATGACTTCTCCATGGATTCTTCGAGCATATTATATTTTGCCGTTCCCAATATGCAAGTACCAAGTTCGACTAGGTGTTGGCACATGGTGTGCCCATTGCCACCCCCCCCATGTTTTAAGTAGCATTTATCACCATAAAGAAAAATGTTGTTGTGAAGAATGATATCTAAGTGACAAATAATGTCAGCATTAAACTTCAATTCATGTGCTAAAGATCTTACTGCTTCAATCCCATAGTCATGAGGTATTACCATGAAAAGATTGTTAACATCCAATGTTACCAAGAGCACCTTAATTCCATGTTGGATTGCATTCATTTTATCTGATAGGTGTCTTAAAAAAGTACTAGCATCTCCGATTATGGAATGTATTCTTGATAGTTGCTGCTTTAACTCATTCTCAATATACATGGAGAGGGGTTCAGTCACCCAACCTCGTCCCGCCACAACTGGTCTTAATGGTGGGTCCTCCGAGTGTTTATGGAACTTTGGCAAGCCACTTATAGTTGGAATAATGGGATGGTCCACACTAAAAAAATTGTACAGTTCTTGGTTAATCCTACACTCCATGAGTAATGCATAGATATCATCATTTACTTGTTTTATTTTTCTTTCCCGTACATTTTGGGATATAACTTCATGCGTTCTGTTATCCTGTAACAAGGATAGCATCTTTTTCTGTACCATTCAGCTCCCATTACCAAAACAGCTCCACCCTTATCAGCCGGTTTAAACACTAAGTCCTGCCTTTGAGGTAACTTGGATAGCGCTTTACTTTCATCTGAAGTCATATTCATAAAGTGGCCGCAACAAAAAAGCAGTGGGACACACAAACTGCTTTAAAACCTGTTTGCACGTCTTTCTTCTCCTCTGTTGTGGCCACTGACAACTGTTAATGTTCTAGCACTAAACGAGAGCTTAACAGCAGTAAGTAATGCTTAACAAAGGCCTGCTATGAAGCACTTTTCTTACATCAGAAAGGTGCTTATCAAGCCTATCTTTCTCCAGTATTGGAGCGTAATCATGGCACTCCAGTCACTACAAAATTTTAGTACAACAGTACACTCAGGAACCAACAGTCAGAACATGACAAATGGAACAGACAGCAAATGACTTCATTAACTATGTGCCTGTTCTGTCACAGCACTTTCTAGCACATGTTTAAAATAACATTGTATGTGTTTTATGCATTATTCATTTTAATTAACTGTATACTTCTCTCATCTAAATTTGAACTGTTTTCACTCCAACTTAAGTCATTCAAAAAAAAAAGAGAAAGCGAGAATAAAGAAAAGTCAAAATTTCAGAGAGTCGTATAATCAAACAACATCTACACTGTAATAGACTCCCAAGATTTATTGTAGATCAGATTTTCCCTCCAGTTATGCAACAACCTCCAAAATCCAAATTATCCTTTGATTTAATTACTGTATTTTACCTATTTATCTATTTCTTTTTTATGTATTTATTTATTTTTTACTATTTGATAACTGTGTAGGTGGGATGGCCTTAAGATCCATTTCAGCCACGACCCAGGCACTGGCATGCAAGCAAAGTAGGAAGATGAGATTATTCTACTTAAGAGGTACATGTACAAAGAATAAAGCACTGAAATGCTAGAAGTATAGGTGATACCATTACATAAGAGTAGAGGAAACATTTTGAGTTTGCAGTTATAAACAGTAGATACAATCTTAAATCAACAAAATTCCATCAGATAGGAACTAAGTGGCTGACTGCGGTGGTGGTGCTGCGGTAGTGTTGTCGCCTCACAGTAAGACATTGTCCTGTTCGATTCTCAGCTAAAGCGTCTTCTGTGTGGAGACATGCGTGAATGGAGGTATCTTCATTGAAGGTTGTGCATCAGGGCCGGCAACTTGGCACGTACAAATCTACTGCCAATCATTAGCGGACTGGAGTTCTGCTGTGGCGACCCCTAACCGGGAAAAGCCGAAAGACACAACAACAACAAGGAACTAAGTGGTTGACTAAAAGTAGAATAGTAAACCATGGTTCCTAAAGCATTTTGCATGCACTCTCATCATTATGGAGATGTTCAGATACAGCTTCTCTGAAACTGGAAAGAGATTCCTTACACTTTACATCAGAAGGCAGGTTGTTCCATAATGCTGGGCCTAGTCTGGAAAAAAAACATTCACCCAAAACTGTTTTAAAAAGAGGCCTAGTGAGTGAGATGACATAATTTCAGAGTACAACTGCATCCTAAAGGGGATTAACCTTTTTAAGAGAGGGCAATATCCCTCTTTTAGTACTACCATTTAGTTCACTCTGTATTGTTCAGCATCCCAGACAATGTAAACTCTCACCAGTTCACTTAATTCATTCATCTTCCACCCTATACACTTTTATTTATTCATCACTGGTGTACTGCGAGTGTTCAAACCCCATGACCTGCACTGGTCATTCATTTTTCAAGGCATTTTTCCCCAAGTGTGTCCCCTATAATACATGGCTGCAGCTTCAGTAGATATGCTGATACAAGCAAAACGAAGCTTGTGCTAAAACAATTAAGTAAGCAACAACTATAAAATTTAGCTGTATTCTAAAAGTGTGCGGCTTAGAATTTAAAGGACTAAGGTAACTAGACGTTTTCCAAAATGTTTTCTTTTTTGTTCTGACTTCAAACGCAATTAGTGTCATAAAACAGAATTGATCACCCCTTGCAATGATTTTCAGTAATATATCTTGCACTGTTTTGGGGACATTAGTCTCTAAAGTTAAATGCCTAGGACATATGCAGTCCCATTTACTTCTACTAAACTGTAAGGACACTAATGTCCAGTCTGAAAGAAACTATGGGAACCAGAGATATGTAATCCGTAGAATGTCTATAACTACGGTGAACATTTTACGTGTGCAGGAATTGCCTTCAGGTTCTTCTTAAATACTGTATTACTGAAATGGACAGACAACGCAGGGGAAAATGAGTTCCCAATTCTAAGAATTTGCTTGAAGTCTGCAAATTGTAATATTTACTGTTATGATACTACAGTCACCCTTCAGGTGAAAACACACACTGACTCACATTCAGTAGTTTAATACTCAGAGGCTTCAGCATGGAAAACCTTAGGAGATCTCTCACAACACATGTAGCTCTTTTTACAAAACAAGTTGATATTAGATATCTCTCACAACAGATACTCGATGCAACAGCAATGTTTCCAGCTAAAGAATCTATTATACTGCCATAAATATGAAAACATACAGCACTAATGCAACAAAAGCAACATTCACACACTATCAAGATATTTTTGTAATACTGATGCACTCATACACAAGGACTTCAAACAAGGCATTTTCCCTAATGAGACATTTACCCTGTAAATATATACAGAAATATAGTAACATTTTGACGTGCAATATTCTAAAATGCATATTGTATTGAATGGCTCGGCAGTTAACTGGTATACAACTATATATGTATTGAAGTTGTTGTACTAATGCTCCAGCAAATATACTGCTCACCCCTTAGTGTCAAGTTTTGCCCTTTATTATGAACCTTAAATGCGCCCAAAACAATTTTTTTTTTTACAAAAGATGCATTCCTTTTTAACAGGGTGTACACATGTAACCTGATGCAAATCTTATACTTCTAAATTACATCTGCGACTGACATTAAAGAGTTAAACACTTGCCTGAATAGAACTTGCTTTCAACTGACTCCCAAGTGGTCTTTATGAAATGTTATTACTGGTTTCAGTCCAGTTTTTCGAGGACAGATATCTATTGCACCACACTTCTAACAAGTGACAGCATTGTTCACTACCTGATGCAAAAAGCCAGAGTTCAGAACTGATGGCATGCGAAGTCAGACATGCAGAGCAATACATACTTCCCCATGTTATGGCAAATAATGGTTTACTGAAAACAAAAGAAGCTAACATCCTACTCAGAGCAGCAGTTAAGTACCACTCAAGAACAAAGAGCTATATTTTCAGTGCTTTTGGCCTGATGAGGTCCACAAAAAAGAAGTCACAAGCTGCTGAATATGTTAAGTAGTATGTCTATAATTTATGTAATAGTAATTTTCTGTGTTGCATGTTTTGTTTTTTTATCCAGATGATCTGTATACTTTCACATTTTTGATTTAAAATCATACACAATATGCATTTTTTACTTCTTTAGTTTTTTTATCCTTTGCTGACTGTGTTAGTCCCACTACGTAAGCGGCCTCTTTTCAGGGGAGAGAGAATAGTTGTATAAAATCTTATCATAACCATAGATGTCCTTCTGTTCTATATGTTGCTGTATTCATAAGATGAGGGAGTCCGCCACCAGCTGACTCGTACATCTGGCCAGCATACAAAAGTGTAACGCTACTGTAGGGTACTTGTGATGTCGCACAGAGCACAGATCCTACGTCGGTCATAAAATGACATCCGGTATAAAACAGATGTTTGCACATACCAATCCTCAGAACTGAATGCCGGAAGCAGAGCACCAGCTTGATCCCAGGTGAGGAAACACGCCACTAGCAATCAGGCAAGCATAAGGGGGAAAGCAGGGGGGAGTAATACTCCAACATATAGAAGAGAAGGACATTTATGGTTATGGTAAGAATTTACACAACTATTCTATGTCCTTTTATTCATATGTTGCAGTAATCATAACATGAGGGAGAATACCAAAGCTCATGCAGAAGAGGAGTTGGGTGAAGGATAAGTAGCACTCTGTACAACCCCCTGCAAAATAGCCCTTGCAAAACCAGCTCTGGACCTGGAAATGCCATCTATTTTATAGTGTTTTGTGAAGGTATGTACAGAAGACCAGGTTGCTGCTTGTGAGATAGAAAAGGTGTCTAGACCCTTAAAACGGCACCGGAGGAAGAAGACATAGATTTGGTGGAATGTGCCCTAATAGGGGAGGGGAGAGTCTTCCCATAAGACACATAACAAAAGGAAATGGTTTTGGAAATACAGGTGGAAACAGTCTGCTTGGAAACAGGCTTGTCCAGGGCCCTTCGGTGATAGGAAACAAAAAGGCGGTCAGATTTCCTAATTGGTTTGGTTTTATCCAAGTAATACCTGAGTAGCCTGTGAACATCCAAAGTGTGTAAGATCCTCTCACTAGTAGACTGAGGAGAAGGGAAAAAGGTGGGAAGATTGATGGACTGATTGACAGACAACACATTTACCCCCTTGGGCAGAAAGGAGGGATTAGTGTGTAAAGACACCCCATCCTTGTGGAAAACCGTGAAGGGAGAAGACATCAGAGCCTGTAATTCAGAAACCCTTCTAGAAGTAATGGCCACAGGAAGAACTGTTTTCCAGGTACACTGTTGCAGAGAAGAAGAACTTGCTAGCTCAAAAGGGGCCAGAGTAAGTTTTTCTAGGACAAATTTACGATCCCAAGTAGGAGGAACTGGTTTCCTTGGTGGTCTAATATGAAGGATGCCTTTTAAGAAAAGTTTAACTTCCAGCCTGGAAGCTAATGGGGGATACAGGCAAACATGATGAGATAGCAGAAAGATGAGCTTTTACTGAAGAGTATGACAGTCCTCTCTTCAATAATTCACACAGGTATGACAGAACCACAGCCACTAGCAGTGGTTGTAAATCCCTTGAAAGACACCAGATAGAAAACCTTTTCCATTTGGAAATATAGGATTTTCTAGTATTGGGTTTTCTGGCCTCCTGCAGAACTTGCAGCACATCCTGAGAGAAAAGGTGTCTGCAGGGAATCAAAACCCTATCACCCACAGGGTCAGTTGTAGAGTTGACAACTGTGAGTGTATTAGAGTTCCATTGTCCTGAGTGAGTAGGTCCATTCTGTGGGGTAACTTGTGGTTACTGCCCTTGGCTAAATGCAAATGAAGGGGGAACCAGTGCTGTCTTGGCCAAGAAGGAGTCACCAGCAAGATTTTTGGTTGTTCCTGTTGTATCTTCAATAGGACCTTTTGAATAAGTGGGAAGAGGGAGAATGCATATAGAAACATCCCCTTCCAAGAAAAGAACAGGGGCCCACCTTCCAAGCCAGTGGATCTGGGACTCTGGCACAATACGTGGGAAGTCATCTGTTCATGGGAGATCTAGCTTAGGTGTACCCTATCAATGGACCATGTCTAGAAACACATCCCTGTGTAACATCCATTCGTGAGACTGAGTCATGGACCTCAATGTATCTGCCACAACATTTTGAGTCGAGGGTAAGTAATCCTGGAGGGTCAGCTGACTTTGAGAAGCTAACTTCCAGTTTTGAACAGCCAGTCTGCATAGGAAACAGGACTCTGTCCCTCCCTGCTTGCTGACATACCAGAGGACTGTGGTATTGTCTTCAAACCATTTTAAGGCCCCTGGGGGAAGAAAGGGTTTGAAGATTTGTACAGCAAAAATCAGTGCTCTCATCTCCTTTATACTGATGTGCTCCCTCCTCTGGGGGGGGGGGGGGCACACATCTCTGACCCTCCATGAGGCTAGGGTTGCTTCCTTTCCTTGGTCTGAAATATCCGTGTACAGTTCCTGCATAGAAAGAGGTGGTTGCAAGGGTAAGCCTGGATTCCCTGACACCTGCTGAATCCACTAGTGTAGATCCTTTTTCAGGCAGGGAAGGAGGGGAATAACTCCAGAGGATGGGATTGTTGTACCCATACTGTTCTCAAGAACAACTGGAATTTCCTCATGCGTAACTTGGCTAGTGGTAGCATAGGAATAGTGGATGCCATGAACCCCAAGAGGCAAAGAAACTCCCTTGCAATCAGGGATTGCAGGGGCAAGAGGGTCTGGAATTAGGAAGTGAGGGACAGGGGCTTTTCTGGTGGTAAGAAGGCTAGCATACTGTCTGACTGGATCCAGCATCCAAGGAATGTGTGGTCTTGGGAAGGAACCAGGGTAGATTTTTTGTTGTGTATATTGAATCCAAGACCATCCAGCAGTGACATCATGAGGAAGAGATTCTCCAGAAGGGTGTTTGCAGTCTGAGCCTGGAGAAGAAGATTGCCCAGGTATGGGAAAATTTGTATGCCCTGTAGCCTGCAAAAGGCTATGACAGAAGCTAAGCATTTTGTGAAGACCCTTGGGGCTGTAGACAATCCAAAAGGCAAGGCACAGAAATGAAAATGTGAGGAAGCAATAGCAAAGTGAAATACTTCCTGAAATTACTCCAAACGAAAACAGCAGCAAGAAAGGTAAATGGTTTGCCACACAATACTGTGAAACACAGCACAAGTACTAAAAAGCAGAAAACAAATAGCTGAACCAAACCAGGGCTGGAATAAGGCATAAAATTCAGTCCATAATACGATAAAACAAGGAAATGTTTATTGTTACTGCTTTCACAGTTCACAATGAATGAATGAATGCAGTCATATTATGGACTTGAATTGTATGCCTTTTTCCAGCCGTGGTATGGTTCAGCTATTTGTTTTCTGCTTTTTACTTCCTGAACTGAGAATGAATGGGAATGTGAAGATAAGCATCTCTGATGTCCAAGGACACCATAAAGGCCTGACTAAAGATGAGAGGAAGAAGAGTGGGCAAAGTTAACATGCGAAAGGTGGGAAAGGTGGGAACCTTCAGGAAAGTGTTTAGATGGGATAGGTCTAGAATGAGTCTCCAAGGATCATCCTTCCTGGGGACCAGGAACATCCTGGAGTAGAACCCTTTTCGTACTTGGGACGGTGGTACCTGCTGAATGGTACCTTGGGAGAGAAGAGTGAAAATGACTTGGGGAAAGAATTCCAGTTCTCTTGGAGGTTGTGGGATACCCCTGAAGGAAGGACTAGTCTTCCACAGCATAAAGAATCCTTGAAGGATGATGGACAGGACCAAAAAGTCCTGAGAGATCTATTTCCAAGCAGAGAGAGACAGGGAAAGGCAAAGAGAAAGAGGAGCTTGGATGTCTGGAGGCAGGTAATCACAGACTACCTGGCTTCGCATGAAAGGGCTCTTTCTGAGTAGCAGGAGTTGAGGAGGAAGATTTAGAGTAAAAATTGTTTCCTAGCATCTCTTTTGCCCTTTGAGGACTGGGGCCTGGAAGGCTTCCTAACAAATGGTGTCTTGGCAGGGTACTTCCTCTGGAACCCAGGGACCAGGGAGACAAAAATGTGCTGCATGTCTTGCAGCTCTTCACCCTTTTCCTGTAAGGATTTAAAGAGTTCTGCTGCAGAGGTACCAAATAATGCCTTGTTGTCCAGGGGGACATCCATGAGTTTTGCATTAATGTCATCAGAGAAAGGTTGGAGTTTGAACCAGGAATATCGACTGAGAACTGACCCAGATGCAGCCACTCTATCTGATGTCTCCACGG
Organism: Protopterus annectens; assembly: GCF_019279795.1. NCBI lineage: Eukaryota > Metazoa > Chordata > Ceratodontiformes > Protopteridae > Protopterus > Protopterus annectens. Next base: position 978,117,466 of record NC_056744.1, read on the forward strand.
CATCACAGCTACACTTTATGGAATACTGTGTAACCTGAGCAGAGAAGTTAAGGATGGAGGAGAGCTGAGCTTTAGTAGGAGATTCTGGGAACTCCGAAAGTAGCTTACCAGCATCCTACAGAACAGCCAAGGAGTATTTGGCCATACGGGTCTGGTAATTTATGGCTCTGAATGCCAAAGTAGCTAATGTATAAACTTTCTTCCCTAGTCTCCCCATAACTTTTCTCTTCTTGTCTGAAGGGAGCAAGGAAGTGGAAGGCAGCATCTTGGAGGCCTTGTCAGCAGATACTGAAATTGTTGCAGGATCTGCAGAGGGACATGTAAACATAAATTTGGAATCCTCTGCAACTTTATAAAACCTGTCTGGCATTTGAAGGTAGGAGGTTGAGAATCAGGACATTTAGAGGCTGAAGAGAAAGCATCCAGGATGACTGACACCCGAGAACAATTTCATTTGAAAAACTCCCTCATTTTTTACAATGGTTTCCCCAAAAAGATATCCTCTCCAGGGGAATCTGTTCCATTTGATTCTTCTTCTGGGGAGGCATATACTAAAGGAGAAGAAATTTGGGCTGAATAAGCCAAAGATGCATCCCCAGAAGAATCCTTTTCATCTGAAGAAAGTTCATCAGAAATCTTCTTTTGTGGTGTAGAGGGAAGAATGACATGAGAAGTGAGTGAGAGAGATGAAGATTGTCTCAGGGCCATAAAGGCATTGAACAGCCCTTGGGAAAAGGCCTGCAAATGAAAGGCAGGAGAAGCATGTTGAGTTTTCATTTTTTTCTTTTGAGGAACATCCATGTGGTGTAAAGTGGATGGGCTCGATGTTGGCCTACACTCAACAACATTGGTAGGGACATCCTCTCAGACAATAATCTGTGTAATGGCAGTGGGCCTTAAGTCACAATGAGCGAAGGATGCCCCCTACGTCCAAAGGGGATGCCTGCATATCCCTCCAAGGACGTGCTGGTAGGGTCTTTCACAGCCTCCACACCAGTACCCATCGAGGGATTGCCTACCGACTCTGGAAAGGTCTCCAGCCAACATCGGCCTCAGGAGAGA